>NW_020944374.1:5525627-5542533 GCF_900497805.2 Vombatus ursinus
CCCTCCCTCTTTCTCCCTCTCTCCCTCTTTCTCTTCCCTCTCTCTCCATCTATCTCTCCTTCTCTCTTTCCCCTTTTCTACCTTTCTCTCTCTTTCTTTCCCATTCTCTTTCCTTCTCTCTTTCCTTCTCTCTCTCTCTCTCTCTCTCTCTCTCTCTCTCTTCCCTCTGTCTCCATCTCTCTCTCCTTCTCTCTTTCCCCTTTTCTGCCTTTCTCTCTTTCTTTCCCATTCTCTCTCCTTCTCTCTTTCCTTCTCTCTCTCTCCCTCCCTCTCTCTCCGTCTTTCTCCTCCCTCTCTCTCCATCTATCTCTCCTTCTCTCTTTCCCCTTTTCTACCTTTCTCTCTCTTTCCCATTCTCTCTCCTCGCTTTCCTTCTTTCTCTCCCATTCTCTCTCTCTCTCTTTCTCTCTCTCTCACCCATGCACACACAGACACACACAGAGCTCCAATTCTTAATTTAGCAGTAAGCTTTATCTTAAGTAGGCAGCAGCGTGACTTCAGTCATTTGGAGTGGTATTTTTAAACTTAGAATTTTTTTGTTTGTTTTAACTGCACTCATAAGGCTGTCAATCATTCAGAGGAGTTAAAGCAGCTGCAAATAGATTTGATTATATTTCACATCTGGCTTTTCTCTACAAGCTGTTCATTGTATTCATTCATGGCCTCTGTGCTCTTTGGAATGCATCCAAACCTCTCTGTGAACCTTGCTCCTTGGGAAGAGAAGCCCTGTCTCAATTCTTTTTCCCTGCCTCCCCTCTCTCTCCCTCTCCCCTCCATCCTTCCCTCTCTCAACTCACTTTCCCTCTTTTCCTAGCTCTCTCCCTCCCTCCCCATTCAATAATGTTAGGCCTCTCATTCTTCTGACCCATTTCAGAGCAGCTAGGCTAGGGAAAGGTGGGTTCTTCTAATGCCTCCTGCTCTTATACAGCATCAGCTATGAAGGACTAGTTTTCAATTATGACAATGCTAGGAAGGACAGAGCTGAGAATACTCCATAAAACATAAGCAGATCTTTCCCAGATTTAGCCTCAGAAGACCTGGCTCCAAGTCATTGAACCATTTATTCTATCATTTCTTACCCGTGCGCCTTTGGGAGTGTCTCTTCCCTTTTCTGGGCCCCCATTTCTTTCCTCACTTAAAAAAATTAGTTGTTTGTATTAGATGGCTTCTGTGGACCCTTCCAGTTTTAAATCCATGAGCTTATGAATTGACCTGAGTCTCAGTTTCCTCCTCTGTAAAATGAAGAGGTTGTAGCAAATGGCCTTTGGGGTTGCTTGCAGCTCTGGATCTATGATCCTATGTATCTCTCTGGGCCGCAGTTTCCTGCTCTGTAAAATGAGAGGACTGGACTGAATGACTTCTTAAGTCCCTTCCAGCTCTGGATCTATGATGTTAATAGTGCCCTGCCCCATGGCAGCTTCCATCTTCAGTATTGAGAGAGCATATCTTGAGGCATGAGTTCCCCATTATATGCAATGATAGGAAGGGCATGTCTAGAGTGCTTCATCAGTTTGCTCACTACAACCCTGAGATAGGCAGCATCAGTTGTATTAGTATCATTTTGTGGATGAGAAATAATAAATAATAGAAATACAAAGTCACGGGCAGGGGGAATTTCTGCTGCTATCTCATTGTGCGACCTTGGGTAAGTCCCGTCCCTCTTCAGAGTTTCAAGTTCTTCCTCTGTAATATCAGAGGGTCTCTAAAAGCCCTTCCACCTCTGACATTTTGAGTCTGAGTCTATGAGGTAGGTTCCAGGGTCCCTCACGTGGTATCTCTTTTGGTCAAAGAAGCACTTATGCCAAATACACAAGGTAGATTGATAAAAATAGCATCTTTGTCCCATCCAAAGAGTCACCAGCCACTAATTTGCTCAGCAGGGTGGAACAATTAATACACTCTTAAGTCAGGGCTCTCCTTACTCTTCTCTCATGAATGGTAATAATCTGTTACCTTAAATAAGGCCCTTGTTCATTCATTCATTCATTCGACAAACATTTATTATACACCTCGAAGAGGTCCAGAGATAATTAAGACTCAATTCAGGACCTTACAGGCTACTTTACTCAGTGACTCAGATCATTTGTTCATTCTGATTGGGGGGTGGTTTGTTGTTTAAACACTCCCATCCCCTTGCCTTTACACTGGCTGCCCACCATGCTTAGAATGTAGCCAACTCCACCTTGCAATCTTTGATTTCCTTCACAACTCAGCTCTAATGCCACCTTTTCTGGAAGTTCCTTCCTGGTCCCCATAGTTGGCAGCCAGGTCACTCTACCCAGGACCTGACCCTCAGTCCCCAAGGTTGCCTTGATCTGCTTTGCATATACCTATCTATGTCCAAGTTGTCTCCTCGATTAGAATGTAAGCTCCTTGAGGGCAGGGTTTAAATCACTTCTGTCTTTGTATCCCCAGTTCCTGGAATGGCAGACACTTCATAAAAGCACTGGATCAAACAACTGGCTGAAACATCAAGCTAACTCTTAATCAACCTAACTATTTGGAATACAGGTGGCAATAATAGCAGACATTTTTGCTTTAAGGTTTGCAAAGAACTTTAGAAACACCATCTCAATTGACTCCCACAACAATCCTTTGAGGTATTTTCTACAGGGATTCTTACCACTCCCCCCGCCATTTTACCCTTGAGGAAACTGAAGCTTAGAGAGGTTAAGTAATATGTCCATAGTCACACAGCTAGTATTAGAAGTGGGTTTCAAACCCAAGGCTTCCTGACTCCTAGTCTGGCACTCTATGTGCTCACTGCACTGCCCTTATACTGCCCATTCCAACATTTTGGTGGGTGGAGGAAAGGGATGGTTTTTTTAACTGCATTCAGCCAGAAGCCCCAATGTCTGAGAGATGAGAATTAAAATGGCCACATTGAAAACCACAACAATGAAGAAGATGGCTGACCCAACACAGAGGGTTAGGGAACAGCACTAAATGACTGGTGAAAAAAACAAACCATCGAAAAAAAACCCCAACCCCAGAAATTGGACAGCAAAGCATGGGGAGACAAAGTTAAATAGCATCAAAGAGAGGGCTTGAAAAAAGGTCAATAATTGCCCAGACAGGAAAAGATGAATAGAATTCCCCCCACCCCCAGCCTTGGCCTGCCCCAGCCCCCGACCTCTGCCAGTCACAAAGGTATTGATGAAATTAGAAAGGACCAGGAAAGGTCCCTCTGAGAGATGAATGTTTGATGCTTTAGAAGAGAGCTTTAAGCACTGGAAAACCTTGATTAATCACAATACGCAAGAAATGGAGGATATAACTAACCCTAAACCCCTGTTTGTTCTGACCCTTGTTGCTGAAAATCCTTTTGTAACTGAGGAAAACAGGAACAAAATGTCAACACTAGAGGTCCTCACCATCACGGGAGTTTTCCTTGAGATTGGAGGTCTTTCGCTCTCTTTCCAAAAGAGATTCTTCCAATCACTCAAGGTCGTCTCTGTCACCAGAGGTCTTCCCCAACATGTAAGGTTTTTCCTGTCACTGAAAGTCTTTCCTAATGTGGGAAGTTTTCCTTGACTCTGAGGTCTTGCCCATCTCTGGAGGTCTTCCTCATCCAATGGTAGGGGTCTTCCCTAACACCAGGGATCTTCATGTGAAGTCTGGAGGATGGTTTGCTGGGGTGTGGTAAAGGGCATTCATGCTTTGAATGGAGAGGATAGATAAAATGATCTCTAAGGGCCCTTCTAGTCCTGGGATTCTACATTTCTGAAATGACTGATTAGGGTTATAAATGTGTTTTGAAGCATGGAATTACTCAAATCTTACATTCAAATCCATTTTCCTGACTTGGTTAACTGAGTCTAATGGACATAACATAGTCTTTTCTGACTGAAGTTTTTTTTTTAGTCTGAGTCTCTTTATCTTACTCTGGCTGAAAGTACAGTGGGGATCAGTATGATTAGCATGGAAAATTTGACCTGCTCCATTTTTCTGCCCTGGACCAGTTCACCCTTTCCTAGGCAGCCCGGTGGCCCTCTACTCCTGGGAGTTCACCATGGTGGTGCTGGGATTAGTGCAGGCACTCTATTAACTTTAGCCCTACTGAAGCTCAGAACCCTTGAGCTCAAGCAATTCACCAGCTGCAGCTTCCTCAGTAGTACAGATTTCACTCATGTTCCATCATGCCTGTCATATGACTGAAAATCTTACCAGGCACCAATAGGTACTGCCTAGGATGACACATAGGGATGGAGGTATAGGATATGGGCATTGAAGCCAGAACTTCTCCGATTTTCTTTTTGACCAAAGTCCCAGTATTGGTTTTTCATAAGACTTGCCTCTTTCTCTAAAATTAACTGGATTTCTAGACTCTTGAATATTGATCAGTGCTAGTTTTACAACCACCTGTACCTCTCCAGCTCCCTCCAGAACCAATATAAAGCTCTGGCTGTTGAGATCAAAACTCTCTGTTGGCCTTATGCTCATCCTATGAGCCTCTCTTCTTGTCTGACATTTGGAGGGTACCAAATTACCTCACGTAAGCTTTGGAAGGTGCCAACAATGACAATGGGGAGGCTGGCGACCCAGGACCTCAGCCCAAGGCACATCTGCATCCACTTCGAGTTTTCTTTATATATCTAGGGGAAGAATCTCTGCTGGAGGCTGATAGAATGTAAGCTCCTTGAGGGCAGAAAATGCTTCATTTTTGTCTCTCTGTCTCCAGTGCTTAGCACAGACCAGGAGCTTAGCAAATGCTTGTTGAATGACTGACTGAACGCAAGATAATGGAACGGTGTCAGGGCTTTGTTGGAGACAAGCAAAGAACCTTTCATTGAGAGAAACGGGTCATGCAATCAGGCAGGCAGTCAACAAGCAAAAACATGGTCCCTGGGCCATGAGTTTTAAAGAACTCACAGTCTAATGGGGTAGACAAAATGTAAATAATTATGTACATAAAATATATAGGATAAGTAGCAGATAAATGCTGAGGGAAGAAACTAGCACTGGGGGGGGGGCGGGTTGGGAAAGGCTTCCTGTAGAAGGTGGGATTTTAGCTGGGACTTGAAGGAAGCCAGGAGGCAGAGGTGAGGAGGAAGAGCATTCCAGGCAGGGGGCACAGCCAGTGCAAATGTCCAGTGAGGGGATGCAGTGTTTTGTTCTAGGAACAGCAAGGAGGCCATTGCTACCGGACCGAAGATTACATAGAGGGGGGCTAAGGTGTAAAAAGAGCAGAAAAGTAGGATGGGGCCACGTTCTAAAGGCCTTTACAAGTCAAACTGAAGATAGCGAATCCTAAGGGGTTTAAACTGTAGTAGGAGCCAGTAGGCAGCTGTTTGCACATCTGTTGCCATGGAATTCTATTGGCTGACACCACAACCTCTAGACTCCAGGGGACATTTAACCCTTGGTATTCAGTCTCTGTTGCTGCTCTGTAGACACTCTGCCCACTAACTCTGACTGAGGCTGCGGACCCTTGCTGTGTTGGCTTCATGCCGCTCAACTCTGGGCTTGCCTGTTGCTCTTCCTGCCTCCAGTCCATCCTTCACTCAGCTGCCAAAGTGACCTTCCCAAAGCACAGGGCTGACCATGTCACCCTCTACCTATTCAATAAATTCCAGTGGCTCCCTACCACCTCCAGGATCAAATAGAAAAATCATCTGGTATTCAAAAGAATCTTCATAGCCTCGTCCCTTCTGACTTTTTCTAAAGTCTTCTTACACTTTATTCACCCACACACAGACACACACACACACTATGATCCAGGGATGTGAGTTCCTCCAATAGGTCTCTCCATGTCCAACTCTGAGCCGTTTTCTCTGGCTGAAGACTTTGCACAACTCTGTCTCACAGCAAGTCAAGACAGCACCCCGTGATGTCATTGGTCCTCTTTAAAATGAAGGACAAACAACAACAACCTAATAAGGCTGCCCTCTCCCCCACCCACCCACCATCTCCTCTCCTGGCTTCCTCAAGTCCCAGCCAAAATGCCCCTTTCTCCAAGATACCTTTCTTTCCTGATCCCCCTTAATGCTAGTTACAGTCTTCCCTCTGTTGATCAGCCCCCATTTGGTCTGTCCATCTCTTGTTTGTATATAGTTGTTTGCATTTTGTCTCCCCCGTTAGGCTGGGAGCCCCTTGGGTTCAAAAACTATCTTTTACCTTTCTATGCATCTGCAGTGCTTAGCACAGTTCCTGGCACATAGTAGACACTTAATTTCTATTTAAAAGTGACTGGGAAGATAGGGGTACCCTGTACAATAATAGGGAAGTTTGGAGGTGGGGAGAAGGCAATAAGTTCCGTTTGGACATGTTGAGTTTGAGATGCCCATGGGACATTTAGTTTAAAATACTCAAAAGGCAATTGGTGATGCTCTTAAATGTCAGCTGAAATAAACATTCCTATATAAAAAGAACAATCAAAAAGATGATTGTAAATGAAACCAAACTGTCAGACAGCTTATTTTCGAAGAGTGCATATTCAATTTAACATGCCAGTGACAAAAATAATAAATTCTAGGTAACAAACTAGATCGAGCTGCATCATTTGGATGCCTTCCAGCTGGAAGGGACCTTAATGTCCAGCTCCCCTCGTTTTGCAGAGGAAGAAACTGAGGCTGAGAACCATTAAGTGATGTACCCAGGGCAAGTCATTCAGCTAATTATGTGTCTGAGGGAAGATTTGCACTCAGGTCTTCCTGACTTCAAGTCCAGCACTCTATTCATTGTGCTACTTAGACGCTTATTCCACTCTAAGATAGTACTAATTATTAGGAAGCTTTTCATTCTGTCAGGTTTAAATTTACCCCTTTGCAACTTAAGCACCTACTATGTGCAAGGCAGTGGGGTCACAAAAATGAAATAGTCCCTGGCCTTCAGAGGCCTACATTCTACAGTAAGGCTACTAGATATCAATAGCAATAAAGATATTAATTTTGATATAGATGTGGACACATCCATAAGTTTAAAGGAGGGAGAGGGTGCTCAAAACTTGGGAGATCTCATAAAACTGGTGGTACCTCAACTGAGCCTTGAGGGACATCAAGCATTCTATGAAGCAAAGGGGAGGAGGGAGTGCATCCCAGGCATAGGGACCAGCACGGACAAAGATGTGGAGAAGAGAAATGAAGCGAGAAGGGACTTTCAAATACATTGAGTCCAACCTCTTTCATTTGAAGTTGAGGAAACTGAGGCCCAGAAAGGTTAAGTCACTTGACCAAGATCACACAAGTAATCAGAGGCAAAGCAAGGATTTGATCCCATGTCCTCTGTCTCCAAATCAAACACTTTTTCCACTGTACCTCAATTTCACTGTATTCTGAAGTGGAATTCAGAGTAGTTCAGTTTACCTGGCATGTATACTATGGAAAGGGAGTAAAATGAGCTAAGATTGGAGTCGAAGTAAGGAAATATTTTTTAAAAAATTTTCAACAAACTAACAATTCTTTTCTCTCCCTCCCACCTCTCCCTATCCTCAGGGGAGATGTCTTTAAATGCTAGGCTGAGGAGCTAAGATTTTATCCTAGGGGAAATAGGGAGCCATTGAAGGTGACACGCAAGAGAGTGCCACGGTCATACTTGTGCCTTTGTGAGACAATTTCAACAATCACTTGCAGGATGGATTGGAACAGGTAGAGCTATGAAGCTGGAAGACCAAATTGGAAGCTGTTGCAATGGTCCAGGTGAGAAGTCATGAGGCCTGAACTAGGGTGGGTGGGTGGGTTGGTGGGTTGGTTGCTGTCCTTTGTTCTCAAAGAGGACCAAAATGACATCACTATGCTGGAGTCAAGTTGAGCTAGGGTGGTGGCTGTGTGTCTGTGAATAGAGAGAAGGGGACAAACGTAAGAGATGCTGCTGAGGTTAGATTGAACAGGAAGAAAACATCTTTCTTAAGTGCCAGGCTTTCCTAAATATCTTTTGACTATTTGGAAACCACTTACCTAATTAGCTGATGCTCACAAAACAGAAGGAACCCAAAATAGAGAATTGCTGGAGAAACTGAGGAACAGGAAGGGGGAAAATGATGGCTCTTACATAGTGCTCACTCTTGTCATTTGGTTGTCATGAAGCCATTTCACAGACTTATAAATTTAAGATGTTTCATAGTTAGAAGGGACCTCCGTGATCCAAATTCAACCCCTCATTTTAAAGATGGGAAACTGAGCCCTAGAGAGGGGCAGCTAAACTTACCTAAGGTCACTCAGCAAATTCATGGCAAAGCTGGGACTGATCCACAGATTTACTGAGTCCCAGTGCAAGGTTCATCGCCTGATCCTACCGGCTGTGGTCAAGCAGCTTTTTATCCACCTCCACAGAATGAACAGGAACATGTTCAGGGTTACAGGATTCAAAGATGGAAGAGAAGGGAATTTGGAGAAGGATCAAATAGCAAAGAAGGAACTTCAGAGGTCATCTCATCCAACCCACTCATTTTACAAAGAGACAGCAGAGGCCCAGGAAGAAGTGACTGGCTCAAAGTCACGCACAGAGTCACAGATCTCGAGGAAGAAGGTACCTCAGAGGCCATCTCATTTTACAGGAAGCTTTCCTTGACTCCGAGGTCTCCCCATCTTTGAAGGTCTTCTCCTTCCAACAGTAGGGTCTTCCCTAACACCTGACCTCAAGTGAAGGCCTGAAGCCTTGGGGCCAAGAAGCACGAAGTGACTTGCCAGGGTAAAACAGGCAGTAAGTGTAAGAATCAGGATTGGAAGCCAGGTCCTTCGACTCAGAGGCAATTGGCGCTCTTTCCACTGTGCCGTACTGCCTCCCTTCATTTTGCAGATGAGGACACTGCAGCTCACAGCTGACTAGCTCAAAATCAGACAGCTAAGTAGAACACCAGAAATTGGAACCCAGACCCTCTGACTTGGATCCCGTTGAAGTAGATTGTATTTAAGGTTTTCACCTCAAGTGTCACTCTTTGAAATCACTGAGATAAACTGTCAGTCATGTTATTATGTAAAGCCATTAGGACAAACTATATTCCCATGGAATTTCACATATCCATAGTTTCATTGTGGGGGCCAGACCAGGGGAGGGCTCCCACATTTGAATTCATAGCTCATAGATGTCAGAGCCAGAAAAGGACCTTAGAGGGACTCTAGTCTAAGCTATTCACTTAACAGATGAGGAAACGGAGGAATTAAGTGACCTGCCCAGTAGTTACACAGCTAGTCAATGTCTGGGGCAGCATTTGAACCCAGATTATCCTGACTTCAAATGTAGTATCCCATTCGCCAGGCCACGCTGCCTAATCAGAGAGAAAGGAAAGTAAAGGGAGAGGGAAAGGGGGAGGCAGCTGAAGATTTTTCTCTTAATATTGGAACCATCTTCTGGGTGACTTTCTGGGTTAATTTTAGCTATGTCCTAGAACCCACTAAAGGCTACTCAGAGTAAAGGTTGCCTGAAGATCTATGGGATAGATTAGGGAAGCTCAGAATTTGTTTACAGGGCAAACGAGTGTGCCATGTTGTATATTCACTGTCATGGGGGCCAGGGATAGCAGAATTAATTCTCGCACTGGAAATAAGGAAGGCATTGTGCTGGGTCACGTTTGTAGATTATCAGATTTCCATCCGTCAATCCTGAGTTATCACTCTGCAAATACTCGGAACTGAGTTTGTTCTTTTGCCTAAAGCTGGGGGCCAGCCCAGCCTATCCCCACTCCCTCGACCAGATTTATCTTTCCTGCAAACAATAATGAAATGGTTCTGATTAAATGCTGGCAAACTCCTGTAGGTTGTAAGTTCTGGTGAGATCTTTCTGCCTTAATCCTCATGCCAGGAAGCACCAGGCTGGAAGAATATGCTAGACTGTAAACAACTTTAGGGGAAGGCCAGGTCTTAACTACTTTTCGTATCTCCCCCAGTACCCAGGACAGTGCTTGGACACACAAGATACTTTAGAAATGTTTACTATTATTGTACGAAAAGAAAAGAGTGTAGTTCATTGCCCAAATGGTGACCTTATTCGTTCCCCATGACTGTACTCAGTGCCATCTCAGAAAAAAGGCCACACTATCAGTTCAGGCCCTTATTGCACCAGGATTGCAAAGGTAGAAGCCAAGCTATTGTGGTCAGTTACAATTTGTCCCCCACTGTCAAGTTACCTCCTGGAAAAACTGACCAGACAGTCGAGACCATTGCTGGCAATGGAGTGCCCACTGGCTTCCACACCTACAGAAGGGGGATGCTGGAGGCAGCTCTTACCAGCTCTGGCTCTCCAGAGGCAATTGTTATGTTTTCAATATGTGTGTTAGCATCTTGGAATCAGCAAATGTTACAAATATGAGCATGATTTATTATTTTGTTGATTATCAAGACTTAAGAAAGTGATGGATAAGATGTTAAGAATGAAGATTCAACTTTGAGGTGTGTCCTGTGAACAGTTTGGGGTTTGTTTTTTTGGGGGGGAGAGCCAGTTGTTAAACATTTACCAGGAGATTCCTATATGTGGCATCAACTAAACAGCCAAGTGGGTGAGTAAGACCATGGCCATTAGCCTAAGGTTCACACCTGACTCCAAACCCTTTGAGTTGAGGCCCAGAAAAGGAAAGTGATTGTCCAAAGGTCATCTTGGTATTGAATAACAGTGTCAGGAATTGAAACCAAGGTCACACACTCCAGACCCCCACTCTTAACCATTACGCCCCATTACTTCTTCCAATGGATTTACTCTTCTGCTTGGGGAGAACTTTGTTGCATGAACCACATTACCTCCTCCACTTTCGAATGAGGTAGTCAACACAGTGCTAATAATGGAATCTGGAAGACCTGAGTTCGAATCTAGTCTCGGAATCTAGTCTCTAGCTGTGTGACCCTAGGCAAGTCATTTAACCATTAGCTACCTCAGTTTCCTCAGCTGAAAAGTGGGGCCATTAATAGCACCTACTTTTCAGGGCTGTGGTGAGGGTCAAATGAGATAATATTTGTAAAGTGATTTGCAAACCTTAAAGTTCTATATAAATACTAGCTATTGTTCCAATTAAATCTAAGATCCTATTATAATGGGAGAGTTGGCCAAAGGAGAGCGAGTCCTTAGAGTGTGGCCATATTTACCCTTTCTTGTGGATTATACAGAACATGTGTAATGTTCACTGCCTAGTTTCACTCTAACACGTGAAGGTTTGGTGAACCCACTTCTGGCCATAAGTGACTAAGAGGCTTGTACCATGGTGATGGAGAATCTTCTAACTGCCCACAGAGTCAGAACTGAGGGTACATAGAGAAGGGTCTTTTGTGGGGGTGGGGATAATCTCTCCCTATCTTCCTTAGAGGTGTTTGAGTGAGAAGGCTTGCTATGAGCTTCCAGGTGAGGAGGGGATAGGCCACCTTATTTTCTACTCAACCACCACATCTCCCTGAGTGTATGGTACCTGTTTCTTCTACATCTAACCTTCCCATGTCTTATGTGAATGAAGATCTAAAGATAGATTTGACTAGGTCATAATGTTGTGACCTTTGAAAGGTCAGAAGCACCATCAGAGGTCCACTCAGCAACTGCAGTAGGTGGCAGAGACCACCAGAGATGAGAGGAGTGACTGAGTCTGGGGAGAAGCCAGCCCTGGACAGCAACCTACTGGATCTACCCCAGCAGTCAACTAGATTAAGGAATTAGATCAGCTGATAAAGGGAACTACTTGTCCATTTCCAGTGTTATTCCCTGAAGCAAATTTGGTGGGGAATCCTCAAAGGGAAGAATGCCCCAACATATCCACTATGCATGTGTCTTACCTTTGCACTTTAGGATTGAACCCACTCTCCCCAGGTACCAAGTGGGTACAGAGGGATGTCTGCACGCCCGGTATGGGGAATCTTTTTTGTAACTTCTATCCTTGTTCTACACTCTTTGTGAATTTTCATTTGCAAAAGCACTGATTAATCAATATTGGGGGTAGCACACCAGATGAGGGCTCATGAGCAATAGCATTAGAAACCACAACCCCTCAGGGTTACCACTAGAATCCCAAGGAGAGGAGTAGTTAACTGCCCTCCAGTGACCTGGCCAGCAAGTCCATGGACTATGATCCTATGATTTAGATCTGAGCTCTGCTGCTTACTAGCTGTGTGACCTTAGGCAAATCACTTAACCTCACTGGTCTCAGTTTCCTAATGTGTAAAAACGAGAGAGTGGGACTGGATGGCTTCTGAGGTCTGTAACAATAATAGATGTAGATTCCTAGGATCCTAGACAGGGAGGAGAAAGAAAATTCCCTTTGGAGATTCTTCTTCTCCTCTTCAGAGCAGGTAAGAAGAGGGAACTCATCAGGATTCACCATCCTCACCTCCCTCCACCTTCGAATGTAATTCACCCCCTCCAGGCACCTGAGAATCACTATCATCAACATTACACAGGATCCTGGGGAGAGAGAACAGTTTGCAATCATATCACGGGGGGAGCTCCACCCCATTCTTCATTGCACACAGTCAGCCAAGGGTTGGGGGCTGAGCAGGGACAGGGCACAGGAGGCTATTTTTACCAGTTTTCTCCCTCCTCTGTCATTTAGGAAAATGCTCCGTAAACAGGCCACTGCTTTAGAAGACTGTTTAAGTCAAGCCAGGTTGGGGGTGAGGGTGCACAGAAGCTTAGGAAAGCTTTCAGAGAATGTCCAGGGGAGCTAGGATTGGGGAAAAATGACTTAATCACATACATGATGCCTTCCTGGTGTGCTCTAGCCTTTCTCTAACATACAGAGAGACAGCCAGCCTGGAGATTTCTCTGTGCAGCCTGATTGCACAGAAGGAAGTCAGACCCTGATGGGAGCCACTCTCTGATTTCTGGCTTATGTAGCCAGGCTGCTTAGACGGTTATTGTTTGAATATTCATACCATAAACTTTAGGCTGGCAAGAGATTTCAGAGATCATTAGATTGCTGAGATAGAACTAGAAGGGACCTTAAGGTCCACATGACCTTAGAGTCATTGAGTCTGAACTTTTTGTTTCATAGAGAAGCGAAAGGAATTGTCCAGGGTCCCCTAGCTAGTTGTTAAGTCAACAAAGCTTTTATTGAGCACTTATTATGTGCCAGGCACTGTGCTAAGTGCTGGGAATACAAATATTAGCAAAAAGAAAGACAGTCTCTGCCCTTGAAGAACTTCTTCTAATGGACATTCTAATGGACAAAGATGATATGTAAAAGGAACTTAAAAAGGAGTGGAAGATGAGATAAGGGAAGGTACCTGGGAGGGTCATGGTGGAGAAAGAAGTCTGGAGATTCAGAAAGCCAGCGAGGAGAAGAATGAAGAAGTAGACATGGCTGAGCTGGGCACTTCCTTAAAATGGAGGTTCAGGGAAGACTGACCAATCAGAGAAAGGGACAACAGTGGTAAAGGGATCTTCTATGGTGAGAAGGTTACTGGGAAATGGGAGAGAAAGAAATCCAGAGAATGGAGTGGAACTGGGAGAGCAGTGATGGAATGAACATGGATGGCCATGGTGCTTCTGTACTAATGAAGGGTCCGGCAGGAACTGACCAATCAGATGAGGGGGCCCTACAGGCAGAGGGATTTTTGAAGGTGAGAAGGCTACATAAGTGGAGGCACATTAGAATATAGACTCACAATATACAGTACTACCTAGTTCAAGGCTCTAATTTTATACAAAAGGAAGATGAGACCTAGAGAAAGGAAGGGACTTGCCCAAGGTCACACAGGTAGGATGGAGCAGAGAGAGGTTCTAAAACCAGGTGCTCAGATTCCAAATTCCCTTCCCACTGTACTACACCACCCCATTCAGTTTAAGTTAATAAGCATTTAGGAAGTGCTTATTAAGAACATTCTTTCCTCTCTTATTTTGGGGCACTTAGATGGTACAGTCACTACAGTGGATAAAACTCGGGTCCTGGAGGGACTGTGAATAGAGAGCTGGGCCTGGAGTCAGGAAGAATCCTCTTCCTGAGTTCAAATCTGGCCTTAGATACTTACTAGCTATGTGACCCTAGGCAAGTCACTTCACCCTTTCTGCCTCAGTTTCCTCATGATCTGGAGAAGGAAATGGCAAATCATTGCAGGACCTCTACCAAGAAAACCCCAAATGGGGTCACAGAGTCTGAAGAACACATTTAGATAAGACTCAATTGATGCCCTCATGAAACTCACAGTCTGAAACACAGATAACTGCGATATAAATTATATTAGAAAAGGGCAACCAGAATGCCATGAGGGAAAGGTTGTTTCCAACTAAGGGAAATAAGGGATGCCAAGGAAGTAGTTTTATTTTTCTCACCTGGAAAAAGAAGACAATTTTCTGCCTGCTACAGGCTTGCTATACTGAACCAGCTGGGAGGCAGCATGGTGTACTGAAAGGATCACTGGTTCTGCAGTCGGAGGACCTGAGTTCAGATCTTGCATCTGATGCTCATTACCTGTGTGACCTTGGACAAGTCACAACCTCCCTGACCTTCAGTTTTCTCCTCTATAAAAGATCAGACTAGATCGCCTCCGTGATCCCTTTCAGCTCAAGATCTAGGATCCTGTGCAGGACCTTGGACAAATCACTTCCCCTCTCTGAGACTCAGTTTCCTCATCTGTAAAATGTAAAATGTAAAAATCCGCTAATATCCCTTCCATTCAAGACAGGAAGGGGTGATCTGTAGATAGAAATAAGTCAAATTATAGCTACCAATGCAGTCTTGACATCAAAGGATTTCTAGTCACCTCTGCATTTATCTTTATCTGGCCTACTGGTGATGGATGTATTCAACGGTATCTGAGGTGCTTCATCCTAAGACTGTGTAGCCTCTCTATTTGCTCTGCATCTGGATAGAGCTGATCGCCTAGGGGATGTGAGTACAGATGAACTTCCATTTACCAGAGCCAGAAGAAGATAGGGTCATGCTGGTGGCTGTAAGAAGGAAGCAGCTTGCCTCCTCATATCCTTTGTATGCATGATTATTCCACTGGTGGTTGGTATGCTATCAATAAGCTCTCTGATTACCTGAAGAGGAGAGAGGCTGTGTCTTTGTTCCCTGACATCTTGGACTGCCCAAGCAGATTGCTCCTCCCTCACAAGGGTGGTATGAATAGAGGCCTAATTTCATTATGACAAAATCCATTGTATCAAATATCTCTGCCTGACAGCCCAAAACAATGAAATTGTTATTTAAAGTACTAATTTCATTCATTCAACCTGCGCCTGCTACATGCAAGTGCCTACTGTGTGACAGGCACTATGGTAAGGTATATGGAGCTTTTCTGTTTTCTCCATGATGCCTTTTCTGCTACTTCCAGCTCCTAGAGTCCTGCCTTCTCCAGACTACCATGTATACGTTTTGTGATTGCCTCTTCATAACGTAGTTTTAGATCTGGTACAGCTAGGCCACTTTCCTTTGCATTTTTTTCAATTAATTCCATGTATTCGTTTTGTATATGTAACACTGTACATGTGCCTATATATGTACATATCATCTCCCCTGGACCATAGTAGGTGCTTAATAAATGCGAGCCATCAACAAATATTTATTAATTGCTTACTATGTACCAAGCATTGTGCTAAGTGTAAAAGATAATAACATTAATAATAATAATAATAATAAGCATTTATATAGCACTTTAAGGTTTGCAAAGTGCTTTATATATGTTAACCCATTTGATCCTCACAACCCTGAGATAGGTGATATTATTATCCCCATTTTACATGTGAGGAAACTGAGGCACAGATAGGTTAAGTGACTTCTCCAGGTCACATAGCTTGTATGTGTCTAAGGTTAAGTTTTAACTCTGGTTTTCCTAATGCCAGGTCCAGCATTCTATCCACTGTGCCACCTAGCTGCCCCTAGAAGACAAAGAAAAGTAAGAGCATAGTCCCTGAACTCAAGGAAAATGTGTCCATTGATTGATAGCTCGATTGATTACTCAGTCACAAGATTGAACAAGTCACTTTGAATAAGGTGGGTCCCCATTGCCTCTAAGATGGGATCTTAACCTGGGGTCTATGAACTTTTTAAAAAGTATCTATTTTAGTAACTATATTTCAATATAATTAGTTCCCTCTATAATCTTATGGATTTTATTTTGTGCATTTAGAAACATTAATCTGAGAAGGGGTCCATAGGTTTCACCAGACTGTCAGAAGTGTCCATAACATAATAAAAGGTTCAAAACCACTGCTCTAGTGAAAAAAATACAAACTTGTAAGGCTGTCATTTAAGGCCCTCTTCAATCTGGTTCCTACCTCCTCGTTTTCCAGCTTTGTTCACAAATCCTTCACAAGTTCCAGCCAAACTGAACTCCTAGATATTCTTCTCCTGTGCAAGAACCAGACCAGTGGGTCAGAAGCACATGGAAGAGACAAGCAGGCACCCATAGATATGCTGGTGGCAGCTAGGTGGCGCTACAGTGGATAGAGCGCTGGGTCTGGAGTCAGGAAGACCTGAGTTCAAATCCGACCTCAGACATTTACTAGCTGTGTGACCCTGAGCAAGTCACTTCTCCACTGTTTGCCTTAATCCACTGGAGAAGGAAATGTCAAACTACTCCAGTGTCTTTTCCAGGAACAACCCGTGGATCATATTGGCGTGCTATGATCCATGGGGTCATGAAGAGTTGGACATGACTGAACAATAACAACATAGATACATTGGACCTGAGCTGATTCTTATCTTCACGGTGTGGCCCCCTCTTCCATACCCCCAAAATGCAGATGTCTTATCAAAGTTCTCAATATGAATAACAAAGGCAGTGCAAAAGATAAGGTGAATGTGGATGTTAATTATACTGATTGAAAAAATTGGCTTGGTGACGGGCACCACCCACATAGCTTTCTATTGATAGGAAAAATAGACATACATCCCAACGACATCATCTTGGCTTTTGCTTCTGTGTATGATTTTGCCCAATTTACAGCATGCACTGTTTTTACTAATAAACATCTTATTGTACTTCTAAGATACAGCAGGCTGGGGCTGATCTCTCTCTCTCTCTCTCTCTCTCTCTCTCTCTCTCTCTCTCTCTCT
>NW_020944374.1:5542543-5621774 GCF_900497805.2 Vombatus ursinus
TCTCTCTCTCTCTCTCTCTCTCTCTCTCTCTCTCTCTCTCTCTCTCTCTCTCTCTCAAAAATCCCGAGGCCCTTCGGTTGCTAGGAAACAGACAAATATAATTCCTCAAGCTCTTATAACATAAAGATGTAATTATACATTTGCTTTAAGGGAAAAAAAATCCACACAACTTCCCTCCCCCACCCCACACAAACCAAATTGAATTTAACTAATGCAATCCTTCTCATGCATGAAATAAAGAAAGTTAAACAGGAAAGTAGCAAGAACTTTGGCGATGGCAGAGAGGATAGGACCTTCCTGACACCAACTGCTCATCCGTCCTCAAGTCCAGAGGAGGGTGGCTAGGATGAAGTAGGGGCTTGCTTTCTGTTCTGGGAGGCTGAAGAGGCCAGGGATGTTTACATAGGATGAGAGACAATTTAGAGAAGCTATGATCATGGGGAGAGGCAGCATGGGACAGTGGACAGAGATGGAAATGACACCCTAATTTCATAGGGCTCTTCTAAGGATCAAAGGAGAAATGTTGAAAGTGCAACATAAATGTCAGATTCTTGACATTTATATGGACAGCATGGCACAGTTGATAGAGAGATGGTCTTGGAATTAGGAAGATCTGGGCTCATGACACATACTTCCTGTGTGACACTGGGCAAGTCACCTCACTTCTCAGTGGCCTGGGCAGCTATCTAACAAGAAATATCCAAAGAGAAGACAGGGATCTGCATTGCTAAGAGTACTTTCCTTACCTAGGCACTCTCTATGTTGATGAAATCACAGCTCCAGACCATAAAGAACACAAAATATATTTTAACATCAAGGTCCTGCTATATCTGAAGCACTGGGGTTCAAACACAGAGGAATTAGTCTGGCTCTGCTTGGCCGCAAAGGACAGAACTGGGAACAATCAGGAAAAAAAATCAGAGGGGGGAAATCCAAAGCTGATTTCAGCTCAATCTTGTTTTGTCTGGACTAGTGATTTCACCTGTATAAAGAAATCCTAGTGTGGAGAACCCCTCCACCCATCTAAATGGGCAGCTCACTTGTACCCTATACTTATAGAGGGTTGCCAGGGTCATACAGCTGCTGTACTGTAGGGGGCAAAACTCGAACCCACATCTGCCTCATGCAGAGGTCAACTGTCCTTTTTCTATGCCATGACGTCTTTAGACAGTTGATAATTATACAGGGCTTTATGGTTTAAAAGAAGCTTTATTAGCATCTGATTTGTTCTCACAACAATCCTGGTAGATAGGGAGTATAGATATTATCCAGAATTATTCCCAACATGAGGCATTGTGGCTCTGAAGTCAGGGGACCTGAGTTCAAATTCTACCTCTGTTACTTGTGACCTATGTGATCTTAAATAAGTAACTTCACCTTTATAAGTTTCAGTTTCTTTTTTTGTGAGATGAGAGGGTTGGAGTAGATGAAATGTAAGGTCTCTAATATATCTGTGATCTGTTTAACAGAGGAGAGAAACTGAGGCATAGAAAGGTTAAGTAGATTCCTGAAATTCACATCACTGATATATGGCAGCATCAGGATTTGAATCGAGGCCTTCAGACTCCACCACATACAGTGATTTTCCACTCCTCTGGGAATTATCAAATGGCTCCTTGCTGAGGATACAGCAGAGGGGTAGGATGACCAGATGACCTCTACGGGCCATGCCAGCTCCGAGATGTGCTGATCCATCCTTCATGACAACAGAAACGCTCTTTGGCCAAATGCATCCTGCAGTTCCTGCCTTCAGTAAATGAGTTGTTTATCTCTCCTTCCAAAATTAGAAACAAGGAGCTTGTTAAGGTGGATTGTGGAATGTACTCCTGATAGATTTCTCAAATTTGTGGTTCATATTTCATTATTGTGCCTGCTGATGGTCTGGGGTCGAGGGAAGCTCTTCCTGGGTAATTAATCTCCCAGTGTTCATAAATGCACATAAAGGGACTGCTCTTCCATTATGGGATGAGAGATAGCCATCTATGTCTATTGTCTGTCTGATCTGGCAATTGAGGCCCTGGTTCTCTGGAGCATTGAGATGGTCTTCACTGTTCCACGTCCTTAAGACCTGGGTCCATATGCTAGGCAGGTGGGCCAGGAGAACATCAGACGTCCCATTAATAACAGAGAGCAGCACCCCAGTCAGAGAGGTTCAAAGGGAAGCTTCCTTTCCAGAGGTACCACTTGACTCATAGAGACAAGCAAGGACTATTTATCCCTGCCCTGATCTGGGTACGCCCATGAGCTGCTGAGACAAGTGAGCCCTGGAGAGCTTCAGAGTGCCTGAGGAGCATCCTAGCAGATTCGCACTCTCTCCTATGAACCTTTCTAGATCCTAGCACCAGAGGATTTGGAGCTGGAAGGAACCTTATATACCGTCTAGACCAGACCCCTTATTTTCCAGCTGGAGATTGAACTAACTAGGGCCAAAACTAACTAGTTGGAACTGCACATGGGGCAAATTTAGTTGAGGTGGTGTGCAGTGAGGACGACAGAGGCAGGCACATAACAGTACAGGGACAATCTAAAGGAAAGAGGATTGAGACCTGTGCTAAGGATGGTACAGTCATAGCAGCAGAGGGTAGGCCACCCCCCAGATTCACACCCCACACCTGCAGAGTACTTCAAGGGGGACATCTGGAGAGGGTGGTCACCAGGAGGAGGAAGCACACTCCTCACATCAACACCCTTGGGCAAAGTCCCACTCCAAAGGTTTCCTGACTGTATTGGATAAGGTTCCAAACTACCCACATTCAGGTGCATGGCCTTTCTTCAGCTGGCAAAACTTTAATTTTTACCCAGCTAGCCTCTTTAGGCATCAGACACAGATGCTTTTGAGATAGTAGGAAAGGCACTAAAAATTCAGATTCCTAGGAACTGGGTTTGAGTCTTGGTTCTCTCCAAAACTAGCCATGGGATTTTAGATAAGTCCTTCCCACCCTCTGAGCCCCAGTGCCTTTCTCTGCCCAGTAGGCATGATGACATTTGCAGTGCTGCCCTCCCAGAACGCTGCCAGGCTCAAATGGAATGCTGTCTAAACTGGAGAATGTTATAAAAATGCCAGGCAGTGTTCTGCTCCAAAAAACAGGAGCTCTGCCCACACAGACATCAGAGGGCCATGATGAAGGCCTTTGATTCTAGGGGACAAGTAGATCAGAAATGGGTCTGGGGAGCTTGTTTAACTCCTCATTCCTAGAGAAGGACATTCCCAGAGCCACTCCCAATAGCCTGAAACTGTGTTTTAGTACAAGGAGCAGCCAAGATGGTACCAGTCCAACTTTGACCCCTTGAAAGAGAATGAGCCTAGGAATCCTAGGTTTAAGTCTGCCACTATTAGCTATCTGCAGGAAACTTCAACTTTTATTTTTTAACCTTCTCTCTATGGGCCTCAGTTTCCCCCTTTGTAAAATGAGGGCAAGAGACAAAATGATGTCTAACATCATTCTCCATTCTGACTCACTGTGTTCTCTGTCCTAAAGCCCTTCTCCTTGAAAAAACAATGTAGTTTGGTAGAAAGAATGCTGAACCTGAATTCCAATGGTCTCTGGAACTTGCTAGTTGTTTGACCATAGGCAAGTCTAAGCCTATTTTCTCATCCATAAAGTAAGAATGAGTCAACATCTAAGTAGTGGCTAGAGGGCTGGCCTCAAAGCCAGGAAGACCTGGGTTCAAGTCCTCCCTCTGATAACTATTTGCTGTGTGACCCTGGGCAAGTCACTTAACTCCATAGTGCTTTGAGTCACTCTCTAAGACTATCATTTGTAGACAAGATGCCAATCTGCCTCAGTGGAGTGACTTTCCTTATCTATAGTTCACCATTCCAATGAAACTATAGATCTAGTCCAACAACAAAAGGCTAATAATAATAGCTGACATTTATATGTATGTGTATATATATATATATGTACACACACACACACACACACATATATATATAATATACATTTTATACACATTATTTTCTTTGATCCCTCCAAGAGCACTGTGAAATCAGGGTATTAATTATCCCTTTAATACCTACCTCACGGGGTTGTTGTGAGGACTAAATGAGATGATGGATTAAAACTCTAGATAAATTTCAGGTGGTTCAAAGACTGGACGGCTTGCTAACCACTTATCCAAAATAAAGATTGTAATGTTGGTAGGTGACATTGACATTGCCTCCTTCACACAGCCTTTGTTCTAGCTCGACTTCATTAGAAGGCCAAGCCAAGAGACACCGGAGAAGTTCTAACCTGAAGTTAGACAGTTGTCGGGGAGAAAACACTACAAGTCAGCCCCAAACACAAGAGGTTAAAAGAAAAGCCAATCTTAGCTTGCTGGCACCCTGCTGGCTTTTGTTCAGCAACTCTCTTGGCTGGTTATAGTGATTTATGGCCTTTGGCTATGATTAAAGAGTTATTAACCTGGATTTATCAGGGAGAGACTTTCAAGTCACTGCACCAGAGCATACAAGAACTGGAATGGCCAATGGGTGGTCCTGGGGACTCCATCTAGAGCCCGGAAACATATCAGAGAGACTTTGCAGCCATGTGCCCAGTAGAGCACTGCCCAGTAGTGACCAAAGGACCAGCTAAGCACAGCGTTGCAGAGAGACAACATACTACATGGAGCTAACAGAGAACATATCCAACCAGAACAGTACAGGGATAACACTAGAAAATATCAGTGGCCTTAAATAACCCGAGATGTCAGTAGTCTCTCCAGGCATGTGGCTTGTCTTCAAGCTTTCCCTATGTGTGTGTGCCACTCCATGTGTGTTCCTAGTTGCGTACATTCTTTTCATTGATGGTACATCAAATTGTAGGATAGTGGGCCCCATGTTTATAGGGAAATTTCTATTGCTACTTTTCTCAATTTACTATTCCATTTAATGCTTTTGCTTTGAATTGTGTCCTCTTATTAACTAGTAAAACTAGACATATTGGTAGAGGTTTGTGAATTGTGGTTTTTGAGTGAATGTGAATGTACAAAGGACCTTGAACCATGGTGGTTTTCATAGGACCCCATATTTGAGGAAGAAGTACCCCAAGGCCTACCTAAGCGTCAGCTAATATTATCATTTCTAACCCTGACAGTCTATGCTTAATGATTATAATTTTCTCTTTTTCCATTTCATTTTTCTCCTAAAATCCATACACTTGCCCATCTGTAGTTTTCTAACATTTATGGTGAAATGACTATTATTAATCATATCTACTCAGATTTCTATAATGCCTTAAAGTTTACAAAGTGCTTGTTTCACAACAACCCTGTTGGGAGATGTACTAAAATTATCATCCTCATTTTATAGAAGAGGAAACTGAGGCTTATAGCAGTGAAATTTGTCGAGGGTTACATAGCAGGATAATAAAATAACAGAGCTGAAAGGGGCTGTGGAGAAACAGCCCAAGATGACCCCCTTCCTTGAGACAGGGGAAGGCATAATATGGAGACAGCCAATCTGTGATTATCATCACCATCATTATTTCACTCTCTCCTGTATTCTAAAGTCATAACTGGCAAAGAAGCTCCACTGAATCCCTTAGCAAACACCTGCCACTTTCTCCAAGGTGTAAATAAGAACAATGAAGACAACCTAATGTTCTCTTCTTAGTGAGATGGTTTATGGGATGGGTCCCTTATGGCTTATATGAATGTCTAAATGTGAGAAAGATCAAATGAGCCTGATATTGAAAACAGCCCATCCAGACCCCCCAGGAAAAGAGCTTCCTACTAGGAGTGCAGAACAAAACAGTTCTTCCTGGGAAAAATAGCAGATGCATAACCAGAAAGCAGACCAAGGTAATCAAATGTCACATCCTTGGGAGAAAACACCCAGAAGCCTTGACTGACTCTTAAAGGGGTCGGTAGTGAAAGTACTGTAACAATATTACTAATGATGGTGGTAGTGATGGGAATGAGGGATGATTTCAATTAAATTATAAGCTATATACCTGACACTGTGCTAGGAATGAGGAATACAATGACAAAAATAAGAGGGTCCTTGCCTCCAAGGGGCTTACTTTGTGGGGGGGGGGGGCGCCATGGGAATATAATGCTCCCATAAGGCACTTTGAAAACCTTAAATGCTATAGAAATCTGAGTTACTATTATTAATAATAGCCATTTCATAGAAGACTAGAGATTGCAATAAAAACTAAGTATTTGCAAAGCAATTTCAAGAGAAAGAGAATGCTAATAACTGGGGGGATCTGGAAAGGCCAGAGTTGTGCTTGACAGGGAGGAAGATAGGTATTCTATGATTATAATCATCAATCATCAAGCATCTTAAGTTCCACTATATGCAATTATTTAAAAAAAAACAAATTTTATTGCTATCTTTCACTTTTGGGAAGGAAAGAAACAAGAATTTATTATGTGTTTACTGAGTGCCAGGCACTGTGCTAAGCAATGGGGATACAAACCCAAGCAAAAATAAAATCCCTGCATTCAGAGTTTAGACTCTAACATTGGAAGACAATACATAAAAGGAAGCTGAAAAGGTGAGAGGGGGAGGAGGATGAGATGAAGGTACCCATATTGGGGGCATGGTTTTGAAGTCCAGAAGGGAGGAAAAGGGCCAAGAAGAGAATGTACGCAGGACTGGATTCCTCCACAAAATGATGAAGGAACTCATCAATTGGAAAAGGGGATGGATCTCATGGAGGGAAATAGCAACATACAGAGGCCACAGGGATAGTTGGATGCTCCAGGGAGGAGGTCCCAAGCATTGAGAGAAATTCCAGGATCAGACAACAACAAAAGCATGGTTTTGAAGTCCTACGTTTCCCACAATATGTCTCCCCCAATGGCTCTAAGACAGCCAGCCCCTCAAAATAAAGAAAACAAAAGAAAGGGAAGAAAATCAGTATAACCAAGATATCAAAAAAAAAAGACTGAAGATATACATATTATTCCAAACCTATTGTCTCACACCTCTGCAAAGAATTGGGAAATTTGTCTTCTCAGATCTCTTCTTTGAAGCTAAGTTTGGTCAATGTAATTATGCAGTATTCAGTTTTAATTGTTTTGTTGTTCTTTCCTTTTCATTGTTGTAGGCATTGTGTATACTGTTTCCCTGCTTCTACCTACTTCATTTTGCATCAGTTCATGTAAGTTTTTCGGTGCTTTTCTGTATTCATCATACTCATCGTTTCACAGTAATATTCCATTAATTCAAGTAGCACAATTTGTTTAATCATTCCCCAATCAATGGATATTTCAGTTTCCAAATCTTTGCTACCACAAAAAGCATTGCTTTAAATATTTTGGCGTATGAGGGGGCTTTTCCTTTTGTCATTGATTTCCTTGGGGTATTTACGTAGCAGTGCAATCCCTGGGTCAAAGTATAGGAATGCTTTAATCACTTCATTTGCATAACTCTAAATTGCTTTCCAGAATAGTTGGACCAATTCACAGCTTCACCAGCCATGCATGAATGTGTTCATTTTTCCTAAACCCCTACAAAACCGATTCTTCTTATCCTTTATCAATTTGCTGGGTGTAAGGTGAAACCTCACAGTTATTTTGATTTATGTTTCTCCCATTATTAGTGTTTTGGATCATTTTTTCATATAGTTGTTAACTGTTCACAATTATTTTGAGAATTTTTTGTTCAAATCCTTTGACCTCTTACCTACTGGGGAATGTATATGTACATATATATATGTATATATATATATATATATATATATATATATGTATGTGTGTGAATATACACATGAATAAATAAATACAAAGTAATTTGGTCAGGGGGAAGCACTATCAGTCAGAGGATCAAGAAAGGTATCTTACAGAAATTTAAGCTGAGCTTTGAAGGAGATTAAAGATTCCAAAAGGCAGAGGGCAGCTACATGGTGGCAGTGCATAGAGTACCCATCTTGGAGTCAGGAGGACCTGAGTTCAAATCCAGCCTCAGACACTGACTAGTTGTGTGACCCTGGGCAAGTCACTTCACCCTGTTGGCCTCGGTTTCCTCATCTGTAAAATGGGGTGGAGAAGGAAATGGCAAACCGCTCCAGTGCCTTTGCCAAGAAAACCCCCAATGGGGTCATGACTAAAATGACTGAACAACAACAACAAAAAGGTAGAGATGAGGAAGTGCACCCCAAATATGGGGGACAGCCAGCCTATGCAAAGGCAATGAGTTGGGAGATAGAGCGTCATGGGGAAGAAACAGCAAGAATACTAGTTTGGCTAGATCAAGGAGTATGTGAAGGGAAATAATGTATAATAAGGCTACAAAGGTAAGTTAGAGCCAGGTTGTGAAGGATTGTAAATGCCCAACAGAGGAGTGTATATTTGATCCTAGAAGTAATAGGGAGTCTCTACAATTCACTGAGCAGGCAAGTGATGTGGTCTGACCAGAGTTTTCAGAAAATCATTTTGGCTGCTAAGTAGAGGATGGACTGGAGTGGGGAGAGACTTGAGGCAGGGAAAGCAAGTAAGAGGCTATTGAAATCATTCAGGCAAGAGGGGAAAGGCACCAGAGATGTTGTGAAGCTCAGGAATGCCAACAGCTCCAATTTCTTAGAATTTATAAGATAGTTTCTTCAGGAAAACTTTGTGAGTTACAGAGGACAGGCATTACTCCAGATGAGGAAACTGAGGGTTGAAATGATCTCCCCACTGTCCCATGGGAGGCAGCACAATACAGTGCAGAGAGTCCTAGGCCAGGAGTCAGAAGACCTGGCTGTGAATGAATTCTAACTCTGCTACTGACTATGTAAAATGATGGGGAAAGGGGAAGAAGCAGCCAGTCAGTAAGCATGTATTAAGTACCTAATGTGACAGGCACTGTGCCAAGTGCTGAGTATACAAAGAAAGACAAAAGACAGTCCCTGCTGTCATGCAGCCCACATTCTAAAGAGGGAGAGAACATGCAAATAACCATGTGCAAACAACCTGTTTACAGAAAAAATGCGGAGGTAATCTTAGGGGAAAGGCATTGATATGAACGAAGATTCTTGAAGAAGGTGGGACTTTGACTGAGACTTCCTGAAGGAAGTCAGGGAAGCCAGGAGGTAGAGGTGCAGAGGTGCAGAGGTGCAGAGGTGCAGAGGTGCAGAGGTGCAGAGGTGCAGAGGTGCAGAGGTGCAGAGGTGCAGAGGTGCAGAGGGAGAGCCAGTTAAAATGCCCAGAATTGGGAGATGGGATATCATGTTTGAGAAACAACAAGAAGGCCAGAGTCACTGGATTGAAAAGAATGTAGAGCAGAGTAAAGTTTAAGAAGACTGGAAAGGTAAGAAGAGACCAAGTTTTGAAGGGCTTTAAAACCCAAACAGGGAATTTTCTATTTGATCCTGGGGGTAATAGGGAGCCAGTGTAGTTTATTGAATGGGGGGAAGGAGTAATATAGTCAGGAGTAGGTTGTAGGAGGATTAATTTGCCTGCTTATTAGAGTAGGGAGAAACTTGAGGCAGGGAGACCAATCAGCAGGTTATCATAATGGTCTAGGCATGAGGGGATGAGAACCTGAACTAGGGTGGTGGAAGTGTCAGAGAGGAAAAGGAGAGTAGTATATAAGAAATGTTAAAAAGGTAAAATATACATGCTTTGGCAACAGACTGGATATGGGGGTGAGAATAAGGGGCTGAGGATGACACTTAGGTTGTGATCCTGGGTGACTGGGAGGATGGTGGCACCCTCAATAATAATAGGGAAATTAGAAAGAAGAAAGGGCTTGGGGGAAAGATAGATGAGTTCAATGTTGGGCACCATAAGTTTGAGATGTCTAATAAACAATTGGAAATACAAGGTTAGAGGTCAGGAGAGAAGTAACAATTGGACAAGTAGATCTGAGAGTCATCCGCAAAGAGGTGATATCTATAGGAGCTAAGGAAATCATCAAGTGAAATAGTAGAGAGGGAGAAGAGAAGAGGACCTAGGACAGAGCTTTGGGGGATACCTATGGTTTGGAGGCATGACCTGGATGAATATCCAGCAAAGGAGACAGAGAAGGAGAGGTCAAATAAGCAGGAGGAGGAGAACCGGGACAAAATAGTGTCCTGGGGACCTAGACAGATGAGAGTCATCAACAGTGTCAAAGCTTACAGAGAGATCAAGAAGGATGAGGATTGAGAAAAGGTCATTGGACCAAAAGGCAGACAAAATGATCTCTCAAGTCCCTGACAATCTGTGAATCTAGAGAGCCAGTGTGTGGCGAAGCCAAACAGGGCCTATATTTTTTGACTCCACAGTTCAGCATTTTCTCTCACATCAGGCTGCTTCTAATTAGGGACTTCTGTACCCACCTTTGGGCTGAATACTGGAAAGGTGACACCTCGACTTGCTTGTTTCAAAGTGTGTGCCACTGTCTAGCACTTCACCATGATGGCTTTCCTATGGTCCTCGGAGCAGCTAATCGATAAGGCTGGATGCTGGGTCCAGGTCCCAGCAGTGACTGGGTGTCTGTATCAAACCAGCCCTTCACTTGCAGCTGCCCCATCTAATCCATTTCTAGTTTCTGGCCCACAGTCAGAGAGATTGCTTCTTCCAGCTCATTCATCATTCTTAACATTTGCCTAAATCCTGGATGATTGCTGGGGGGGGGGGGAAGAGTGGGATGACCTCCCCCAACCTCTTTGCTGGCTCAGCACATCAAGTTCCTTCATGCTCCTAAAAGACCACACATGCCATGTTTTATTCTGCACTGCATTTATGGGAAACCGTCATAGCCCCTGATGTGGGGCCTTCCATGCAATTGCTCTGGAAAGGAGAAGTAGAATTCTAGCCCTCCTTCCCAGCCTGTATTCTTTATTATTGTCAAGGGCGTCATCATTCTCCCAGTAACCCAGTTTTGAAAATTTGCATCATCCAGTACTGGACTTGGAGTCAGGAAGACCTGAGTTTGAATCTTGCCCCAATTACTCACTAGCTGTATGACTTACAGTGAGTCACTCAATCACTTTATACCTCAGTTTCCTCATCTGTAAAATGTGGACAAAAATAGTACCTATCTCCCATGGTTGTTGTAAGGATCAAATGGGATAACATGTAAAGTGCCTTGCAAACCTGAAAGCTCTATAGAAATGCTGGCTAATATTAGTTTTCCAGCAGGTAGCTAGTGATACAAGGCTATAAAAAAAGAAGATCCTTTGACTAAGCTGATACAGTGTGTTGGATTTGAAGGTAGCTAACTTGAGTTCAAATCCTGGTTCTGCCCTTGACTTAGCTGTGTGACTTTAGGCAAATCACTTGACTTCGTTTCCTTCTCAGTCAAATGAGGGGGTTGGAGTAGATAGACTCTGAGGTGCCTTCCAACTCTAGATCTGTTCCTATGTGTTACCTTGGACAAGTCACTTCTTCCTTGGCCTTAGTTCCTTGTTCTGTAAAATGAGGAGGTTGCGTTGGATGGCTGCTTAGTTCCTTTCTGGTTCTACCTCAACGATACCAGGATCTATGATTCTATGACCCTGTGATCTCTTAGGTTAACTTCCAGCTCTAAATCTCCTAACCTTAAAAGGGAAAACCTTGGTGGGGGCCAGAGCCTGAGTCAATGGCCACTTGAGCCTCCTGTTTGTTTCATGGTAGGAACCTAAAGTTGTTGTTATTTCTGTCCATATTATAGATAAGGAAACTGAGGCTTAAAGTGAGTCAGTGACTTACTAAAAGTCACACAGCTAGCAAGTTACTGGGGTGGGATTCAAACTTAGGTCTTCCTGACTCCACATCCAATACTGGATGACGCCAAATTTTCAAACCTGGGTTACCGGAAGGATGGTGGTGCCCTTGATAATAATAAAGAGTTCCAAAATAGGGTTGGGGTAGAGGGGAAAAAAGAAAATGAATTTTATTTTGGACATGTTGAGTTTGAGATGCCTAGCAGACATCTAGTTTGAGAGGTCTAGTCATTTGGAAATGTGGGCCTGGAGCTCAGGGGAAAGGCTAACTAGATATATAGATTTAGGAACCAGAAGCATAGAGGTGACAGCGGAACCCAGAAGAACTGGTAAGCTTACCAGTGTGAAAGTGTAGAAAAGAAGAGGGTCCGGGACAAAGCTTTGGTGGACACTCACAGTTAGTGGGTATGACACGGGTGGAGATACAGCATAGGACACTGAAAAGGAGCAGTCAGATAAATATCTGTTGTTTTCTGCCGACAGAATATAAACTCTTTGAGGGCAGGGCCTGTTTTATTTCTATCTTTGTATCTTTGTCACTTTGCACAGTGCCTGGCATATAGTAGGTCCTTAATAACTATTTATTAAATGAATTGAATGAACTTTTGGTTTTGTTTTATGCCCAGGACCTAGCATATAGCAGGCACTTAATAAATGTTTGTAAATTGAATTTTGATCATCAAGGAACAGTCATAGCCAGGGCAACTCACCCCTCCAATGCTCTTATTTTCTCCCCCAAAAGCTGCCAATGGGAATGTGTATGTGCCCATTGTACAAAGTTCTTTATCCAGTCTCTATCTAACCAGAAAACCCATTTGTAAAACATGGCCACCCTCTGAACCCCACATCATAGCTCATCCTCAAAATCAAGTTGGGCAGCATTGCCCTGCTCATTGGAGGGGGGCAGAACTTCAGATTTGCCCAAGAGTATATAATGGAATAAGAGAATAGCAGGAAATGAAATGTGCTGCTGAGGGACAAAGGGCTAAATGCCGAACAATGAGCCCTGTACAATGGGTGTTCAATAAACGTCGTTGGCTGAATCTTGCCTAAAGACGGAATCAATGTGATGGCTGAGGGGAATAGGAGAGCTAGATAATACCTAGCAGGTCAGAGAAATGTCATTGAACAAGCATAGGTCTTTGGCCAATATCAAACAATTGGTGGCAACTTTCTAGCTCTAGGCTCCAGGCCCCAGAGCTCCTCCAGTGACCAACCATCTGAGTGATTCCATTCTGTGAATGACTTATTCACCATATGCCTACATCCTTCTCGAGTCCTGGTCCAAACTCGACAGCTATAATCACTATGAAGCCAACAACAGCAGCAGTTTTGGTTTTAGTTTTGTCTCATTAAACTAAAATTGCTACATCACAATTAGTGGCACGATCGTTTCTCCAACAATGTCTATCCTTATTGGCCCTAGAAAAGAGGGTTCCCATTTCTCAACTCACCAAATGGAAAAGTCTTACTGCATCATGGCAGTGACGGCATTTTTCCTGAGCTGCCCCTCCCCTTGCCCACCCTATGAGTTGGGCCATGACTATAGAGAGCTTGAAGACCCCAGTTGATCCCCTCACAGCCAGGTGGATGTCTACTCCTCTCTTTGCCAATCCTTGTTTTTCTCCTCCAAAATGGGGCACTTTGTTGACTCCATCTCGCTGCTGTCCTCTTTTTCATTTCCCATGGACAATTTCATATACCATTATCCTCTTTAATGAGAAACTCCTTTTAGAAGAAGCTGGCCTATAATCACTTTCCTATTTCTCTGCCTCCTTTCTGTCTTGAGAAATGCCTACTATCAATTCACCCTCATTTCCTTGTGCTCTTTTGCCCAATTTCCTTATCTGTCTATTGTCTGTGCCTTTGGCCCCTTCTCTTCTGGATGACATTTCCCTTTGCCCTTCACTCAAATTGGCCTTCATTTATTTCATGGACCTCAGGAAGCCCTTGACCCTGGCAGTTAGATGATTCAAGATCGTTTGTTCCCTTTTCTTTTCTTTTAAAAAAAAAACACAAATAATTCTGAAAGTCCGCATGAAACATTTTATGAAATGTCTGCCATTTTAAGTCCTTGTCTAATGCATCAGCATGAGAAGGGGTTGACTCAGGGCTCTGAAAGTTTATGCCAACAGGGCACAAGCTCTGTCAGGTTCTACTAAGATAGAAAAGCTTTGAGGACAGACCTGATTCAGCAACAGATAATATGTCTGCCATTGGAGAACCAACCTACAATAGTTCAGAGAGGTTCAGCATCAGAATATTATCCACCCAGAGTGGGGCCCCAGCTACTCATAACAAAATCTACTAAAGTATAGAGATCTCCATCAGTGAATGGCATACTCATAAGCATGCCATCCAAGATTCTCAAGGTGTAAGGTTCTTAAAATAATTTACTCCTCACACATTAAGCCAATAGAAGCCTTGCAGGGAATGACTCCCAGGAAGGAATTAGACCAACTAGATTCAAACCAACCAGGCCAAACTAGATTTGGGCTTTTTATGCATCACCTGGAACTTGAAAGTACCCCCAAAGCTGCAGGAGGGGCACAGTTGACATAGACAAACAAAAGCACTTCCCATTTGCTAATTATACTCCTATCCAGAATATGGGTTCGTTTTGTACCCTCCTCTCTACAGCACCACCCCACACACAAACATGAGCTCTCTTTTCCCATGAAGACTATGAGAGATCAGAACCATACCAGTCAGATAGCTCCATCTTGCTAGTGTTTTCTCATCACAACTCCCAAAATGGTGATATTACTTCAGTGAAGATCAGAGATAGTAGCAATAGTATCAGAGCTTGCAACTTTTTTCTTCCTTCTAAAACTGCCCTTCACTATAGGATTGAATCCAGCATACCACTGGGCCAATGACCACACTCAAGGGGGTGAAGTTAGTTCTACCAAAGGAGGGCTTTCATAACGATTTCATCTCTTCCTCTAAGGTAGACCTCAAAAATCACAGAATTTCAGAGTCAGAAGGGACCTCAGTGGTCATGTTGTTCAACTCATACCTGAAAAATGATTCTTCCTACAGTATACCCAAAAAGTGGTCATCCACTTCTAAACCTCCAATGTGGGGGAACTCACAATCTCTTAAGGAAACCCATCTCACTTTTGGACAGCTCCCATTGTTAGACCATCAAGCTTCAGTGTGTCTGTTTGTAACATCCAACCCTAACACCTAGCTCTAAATCTGGATAAACAGAAAAAAAATATCTGACAGAGACATCAAGTCAGCTGTTATATCATGCCTGACTCTTTTACAGTCTAAACATCTTCAGTTCCTTCAACCAATCTCCTTGTAACACAGATTCAACACCCTTTAATATGTTGGTTACCTTCTTCCAGATGTGCTTCAGCTGATCAGTGTTCTTTCTAAAATATGCTGCCCAGAACTAAATGTGATATTCCCAATGGAGTATGACCAGAGCAGAATACAGAGGGATCATATCACTTCCTTTATTCCTGGAAGTAATACCTCCTTTAATGCTACACAAAATGGCGTTAGCTTTCTTGGATGCTGGAACATATTGTTGACTCCTACTGAGCCTGTAGGCCCCTGAATCTTTTTCAGATAAGTTGCTATCTAGACCTGTCCTGGCGCCATTTTGTACTTATAAAATTGATTTTTTGAATCCACAAAACCTAAGAGTTGGAAGTTATCACAGAAGCCATCTAGTCCAATACAAAAGTATTAGAATTGACATTTGTAGTTACTAAATTTCACATTGAGGGGTAGCATAGTACAGTATATATCAGGAAGACTCAGATTCAAGTCCTGCCACTAACACATAGTGGTTGTGTGAATGACAAGTCATTCAACCTCTCAGGGCTCCCCAGGTAACTCTCCAAGGCTATTATAAGTTATAGGCAAGGAGCTAACAGACAACAGTGAGGAAAGTTTCCATATAAAGAGCTGCTCCTCATACCACTGAAATCACTGGTCTACCCCCCCCTCCATTTTTTTCATCTCATTAGATTTGGTCCAATATTCTTTTGGATGAGCATAGATCTTGAGTTAGAGGGAACTTTCGATACCATCTTGTCCAGGCTCTTCATTTTCTTTTTTCTTCTTTTTAAATATCATTTTATTACTCTACATATATCTTAGCAATACAAGGATTTAAAAATATGAATGGTGTACACTTTAAATCTATTTACTTAACATATTCTGTTTTTCAATATATATTCCTTATTCATCCCCAATAACAGTAATAGCAATAGCAGCCCCACCCCATTAAGGCAGTGCACTGAAGTCTTTAGCAGGGGAAGGGGGTAGCTAGATGATGGTGTATATTTTCACCATTCTTCTTTGGAAATGTGGTTTGGCCCCAATATTTTAACCCAATGAGATCATTTTTGAATTCTGGCTCTTTCATCCAATGACACCTGGCACATATTAGGCACTTAACAAATGCTTCCTTTCTCTCCCTCCCAGTTTGGTGTCATTTGCAAATGTGTTATGCAGCTAGGTGGCGCTGCAGTGGATAGAGCTCTGGGCATGGAGTCAGGAAGTCCTGAGTTCAAATTCAGCCATGAACACTTACTAGCTGTGTCACTCTAGGTAAGTCACTCTGCCTCAGTTTCCTCATCTGTAAAATAAGCACATACCTTGTAGGGTTATTGTGAGGATCAAACATGATAGTTTTTATAAAGTGTTTAGCAAAAGGACTGGTATGTAGTAGGTGCTATATCAATGATAGCTATTATGATGATGATGATGGTGATGCCACCTATATCTTTATCCAAGTTACTGATAAAATGAAGACCTCTGAGGCACTCCACTTCTTTCCATACTGACACTGAACCATTGTCTCTTTGGGTCCAGCCGTTCAATGGTTCTATATCCAACTAACCATATTATTGTTTACCCCACACTCCTCCATAATGTCTACAAGAATAGCATGAGAGATTTTATCAAAGGCTTTGACAAAATTTGAGTAATCTATTAGGCAATTAGGTGCTGTAGTGGAGAGAACATCAGGACTGGGGTCAGGAAAATCTGAGTTCAAATCTGGCCTTAGATATTTCCTAGCTATGTGACCCTGGGAAAGTCACATAACTCCTATTTGCCTCAGTTCCTCATCTGTAAAATGGGAACACACAGGAGAAAGAAATGGCAAACCACTCCAGCATCTATTGCCAAGAAAACCCCATGGACAAAGTCCATGGAGTCATGTAGAGTCAGACACAATTGAACAACAACAAAGTAATCTGTATCTATAACATTTTCCTGATTTGCTAGCTTAGCAATACCATTTAAAAAGAAAAAAGGATATAAGGCAAGTCTGGCATGATGCATTCTTGTGGAGCTTTGTCCTGATTCATAAAAATCTATTTTCTCTCTTTCTCATCTCCTTCTTACATCCCACTTCCCACCCCACTGAAAAAAAAAAGAAATGAAAAACAAAATCCTTGCACAAGCAACAGAGGCAGAATTTGAACCTAGGTGATGCCGCAGTGCAAAGAGCCAGGCCTGGAGTAAGGAAGACTCATCTTTCAGAGTTCAAATCCAGCCTCAGATACTTACTAGCTGTGTGACCCTGAGCAAGTCACTTCACCCTGTTGGCTTCAGTTTCTCATCTGTAAAATGAGCTGGAGAAGGAAATGGCAAACCATTACAATATCTTTGCCAAGAAAATTCCAAAAGGGGTCATGGAGAGTGGAATACGACTGAACAAAAATAACCTCTGACTCTAGAGTCAGTATAATTTCCCCTGTACCATACTGTTGGAAAGTGTAAGATACAGGATAGGCTGGTCCAGAACTCAGAGTCTTGTCTTATCTCGGTGGGGGTGGAGGGGCATGGTAAGAGACTTTGAGACATTTGGAAAAAGCCTAAAAGCCCAGTATTCAAGGACAGAGGCATTGAATGCAAGAGAGTGACTGGTCATATCTGTGCCTTTAGAAGATTATTTTGGCAGCTGCATGGGAAATGGGATGATAAGAAGAAGAAGAAGAAGAAGAAGAAGAAGAAGAAGAAGAAGAAGAAGAAGAAGAAGAAGAAGAAGAAAGTGCTTACTATATGCCAAACACTGTGCTAAGCACTTTCCAATTATTATGACAGGACTGAAAGCAGGTCAATCAAATAAGAGGCTATTACAATAGTCCAGGAGAGAAGAGATAATGACCTGAAGGAAAGTGAAGACATCATAGCGTTTGTCTCTTGTCTCTCCCTGTAGAAAGTAAGCTCCCTGAGGAGAGAGATTTTTTTCAGTTCTTTGACTTTGAATCCCCTAGCACAGTGCCTGATATATAGTAGGTGCTTAACAAACGCTTGTTGATTTTGATTGACTCCCCCATATGGCCATATGGTTTCCTCGTCTAGAAAATAGAGGGACTGTAGAGTAGATTTTAAAATGTACTTCTCAGCAGAGAGGTGGGGGACTACTATGGAAGAAAGGTGTGTACGTTGTCAGATGAGGTCACCATTTTTGTTTATCTGTTTTTCTTTATTACAAGGGAGGGTTCAATTTAGTGGGGGGGAGGAATATTTCCAGAAAAGGTTGTGATATCCAAACAAAATGCATCAATGAAATATATTTAATGACGAAAATACAGTGGAGGTTAGTACAGATGACCTCCAAGTTTCCCTCCCAGTTCTAAATCCAGGCTACTATAGCTGATAGGAGTTGGTGAGGGGAAATGAAAGAGAGTGACAGCCTATGGAAATAAAGCATATCTAGGGGCAGTAGAAGAGCCCTCTAGTCTAAGAGAGGTAGCAGAGCCAAGAAATCATTTGGAAAAGAGAGTGATTACATGGAGCAGGTGCAGAGAAGCACTCAATCATTTCTACCTAATGTCAAAGTTAAATATTTCTCCAGCTGTGCTGCCCACTGGAGGCACAGCAGAGAAGGTCTGCATGTGTGGGCTGAGAGACACCGAGTCGGCTGAAAGAGTTCACTACCGATGCCATCTCCACCAGCCATTTGCATGGCCAGGTGCTCTAGGGCCTCTCTGCCAAACAGATGTTGGTGGAGATCTCTATTGGGTACTCAGGAGCTGCTTAATTCCATCACATTTCTTTTTCCCCAGGATCATAATGGAGACAGGGACTAGACCTGTCATGTAGGGAACCCCCAGATAAGCAAATCCCTCCTATAAATGCAGTTCAGCACCCTCTCTATGACTTAGAGCCTTAAAGATCTGCCTGGTACCCTGAGAAGTTAATTGACTTGCCCAAAGCTACATATATCCAGGATGTGTCAGAGATGAGAATTGAACTCAGGTCTTCCCAGCTTTAATGCCACATCCATTATATCACACTGCCTCTCTTAGGATTATTATAAATGCATGAAATTATTCTACAAATAATAACAACTGACATTTCTATAACACTTTTAAGGCCCACAAAACATTTCATACACATTATTTCTCTTGATCCTGAGAATAACCCTGTATGGTAAATGCTATGGGTATTATTGTCCCCATTTTATTGGTGAATTAACTGGGGCTCAGGTGAATGGATTTGCCAAAACTCTCACTAGTGTTAAATGACAGAGGCAAGATTCAGACCCAGACCCTTCACCTCTCTCATACTGATTCCTCCTCTGTAAAATGAAAATAATAACACCTTAAAAGATTTATAACTAGAAAGGGCCTCAGAGGTCATTTAGTTCAACCCCCCCACCCCCACCCCACCACACCCCATCCCTCGCCATGATAGAGATGAGGAAACTGATGTCCAGGGAAGGGAAGTGATTTGCCCAAGGTTACACATAGGATCTTAGCTCTAGAGGTGAGATGGACCTATCTGGCTGTCCAGTCCAACCTTTTTGTTTTTATAGAGGAGGAAATTTCAGCCCAGGACAGGGAAGTTGCCTAAGGTCTCTCCGGTACTAAGTGCAGAAACAGGATCTGGATCACTCCAAATGCAACATCCTAATGGCTAACTGCAGCCAACATCAGTGAGTGCTGGAAGAGCAGATTCAAATTCTTCACCTTTGGCTCCTGTCTCTGAAAGGAGAGTGCCAAGGGGCAGAAGGTGAGGGTGAAAGGTGGGTGCTTCTCAGCCTTGAAGACAGAGTGAAAACCAGAGTGGTTGGAGTCATTTTGAAATCTATCCCGGTCAGCCAGACCTTCCTTGACTAAAGGCCATTCTCCCCAGGCACGGCCCCTTGTACGGTGTGTGAAATTCAAAGTCAATCACAGAAGGAGCTAGCCTTCCATACAGAAAGGCTTTGCCTGCTTAAAATGTGCATTTTATCCATTTGTCCCTCAGATCTATAAGAAATTATGGACCACCTGCTGAGCAAAATGATTTCTTGGAAGAGCTGGGTTTCCCATTGTGTCGAGGTAATAGAAAGGATATTACCACTATGCTAAACCTTCCTCCAGTTGACTTGCTGTGAATTGCTGGAGTAAAGGCAAAGAAAATCATTATTAGAACTTGCTTCTCCTCAAAACAAGTTGTTTTAAATAAAGTTTACATTAATCGGCAGACTGCCATCCCCCAAACTCATTATGGAGCCCAATCGTTGGCCGGGCCTTTATTAGACACTGGGAGATTTGGATTGACATAGTCTGATTATTTTTTTCCTTTGAGTTTGTTATTTATTTTTTCTCGTCAGGGAGGACATTTAAACCAAATTAAATTTGGTTCTCTTTCCAGGGATGTGTCTGAACAGCAATAACCATCCACCTCTCCTGACAGCAGGAACAAGAAAGACACATGGAAATTTCTCCTATCTCGAGAACAGTCCCAGATCTATTTGACTGTGGAAAATGGAAATAGACAGCCCAATTCCTGGGACAGGGATTTTAAAGGAACCTGGGATCAGAAAATGTCGGAGCTCAAGAGGACCTTAGAACATAGGTCAGAGGTCAGTGGAACCTCAGGACAGAGAATATGGACTTGTCAGAGATAGGTGGGATCTTAGAACAAAGAACAGAGACTGAGCTCTGGAAGGGGGCCCCAAAAATAGAATATCTAAGCAGAGAGAGTGCTTAGAACTTAAATTGTCCGTGGTGAGAGGGGCCTCAGAACATGGGCTGTCCAAGCTGAGAAGGCCCTTGGAGCAAAAAAAAAAAAATACAGCTTGTAAGAAGAGCTAGGCGGGCCCATAGAACAGAGAATGAGAACAAAGAATATAGAATGTCAGAGTTAGAAGGGTCCTAAGAACATAGAACACCACCTTATAGCCCTAGAAGGGACCTTAGAACATAAACAAGAAAATATCAAAGCTAGGAAATACTTCCAAACATAGAATGCCAGAATGGGAAAAGCCAAGAGAACAAAGAACATGGAATGTCAGAGAAAGAGATGGAAGGGACCTATGAATACAAAATGTCAAAGTTTAGCTGGCCCTCAGAACATATAGACTCAGAGATGGAAGGAAACTTAGAAAATAGAACATAGAATATAAAGGAAGGGACCTTAGAACAAAATACATAGAATCTCAAGGGTTCTTGGGACTTCAGAACATAAGAATGTCAGAGCTGAGTGGGCCCTTAAACCAAAAAACATGGACTGCAAGAGATGAAAGGAATTTTAAAACAAAGAATGTCAATTCTTTGCTGGAAAGGTGCTTAGAACATAGAATGTTGGGGTGGGTGAAACCTTAGAAATAGGATACAGAATATAAGAACTTAGGATAAAAACTTTTAAATCTTAAAGGGACTTTGGAGCATAGAACAATCTCAAAACTGGAAATTATTTTAGAGATGATCTATTTCAACCTCCTTCCTTTAAGAGATGACAAAATCAAGGCCCAGAAAGTTAAGTGACTTGCTTGCTAAGTCACACAGCTAATAACCAGAAAAGCCAACTTTTGAACCTGGGTCATCAACCAATCTCATCACTGCTCCATAAGGCAGAGCTGCATTTCATTTCAATGAAGCCTTAAAATTTAGGTGGGGGCAGGGAAGGTGTTAATGGTGAAGTCCCTGAGGGATGGGCAGTATCAGATGCTCTGAATACTCCAGGGAAGGCAAATAGCTGTCCAGGGTGCTCACAGCTACCAGTTACGTGCCAAGTGTATTTCAGACTAGATGCAGCAAGGCGCACACTCATTGCTGGCACTGGAAGAGTCTTAGGGAAAACTAGCCCCTGAGGGAGTGGAATGAATTGCAAGAAGCAGAGCACATTTGCTAGAGGAAAGAGTGATTTGGGAAGAATGAGTCAGTTTGAAACTTGAGAGTATGAATAGAGAGTATGGATCATACTAGGTAGGTGAGTGAGCAGGGGCAGGGAGAAGAGAAAAAAGGGAAGAGGAGGGAAAGAGAGGGACAGAGAAATGGAGAAAGAAAGATGGGGGAGGGAGAAGAAAAAAGATATGATATGTCAAAAGAAAAAAGCATAGAGCCTGATGTCCAACAAATTCAGTGTGTGTGAAGATTGAGAGAATTAATCTGTGTGATGGATGAAAGAATGAGTGCATATGAAGGCTAGGGTCAGCAGCCAAAGAGGGTGTGCTGGGATTTGGTGTGAGTGAATATGTGTGTCAGAGTGCTGGGCAGCATTCCGAGTGCTAGCATTCCCCCAAAGCATCAATCCTAGAGCAGGGAACTGTGCTGTGAGTACCTTGTCAGATTCTAGATATGAATGGCAAATTTCTGAGTTCCATCTAGTCATCTCATGAGAAAAGAGAATGGCCGGGGCAATGGGGCAAGAGCACAAGTAGTCTCAGAACCTGGGGCATGAGCCAGCACTGGAGGAGGGAGCTCTTGATGGAAATAGGGGTGGACTAGCTCTGCTGACAGCCTCACCCCAGAATGAAGGCACCATCACCATGGCTGGCTGAGTTTGCCTCTCTGGGCTTGCAGATGCTGGACAACACTCAAGGAGGTGGTGGGAAAGGGATGGTGGCCACAGACAGCTTAGACACCTATTAGCACCTCTGGCATTGACACTGGGAAGGCAGAGGAATCAAGGGATGCTTGGTTCATTGGGCTGTCCTCTCTTTTTGAGACTCCCATCAATCACCTGGTCATAGTGTGGGGTGAGCGGGAAGATCCAGCCAAAGAGCTGTGAACTGAATACTCATTTAGTGATTAGTAGGTGGTTTAAGAGCCATCCCTTTATTGGTTACTGTCTCTGCACATTTAACCCCCTCAACTCCCAGATATTGCCCAGAATGATGAGCACTGAGTCTGACCCAAGCTTGTAGGACAATTGTCTAAGAAGACCATGGAGCCTGAAAAATATCATGTCTACATCTGGAAGAGACCTTTTGAACCTTTTTCCCTCAATGTGTCAGGTTCCCATGCCCTGCACAGTGGCTTTGATCGATGTCCATGTCCTTTGAAGAGCTGGTTTATGTTAACGAATCTCTTTGGTCTATGTGTGCTCACAGTGGGGGGTGTCCTTATGCTAGTGGAGACAACAGCAGGTCAGGGTCTATGATGATACTTGATTCTCTGACTCTTGACTAAAGCAAAAGGGATCTTAGCACAAACCTGTTCTTGGTAGTAGATAGGGAAAGACTAGGAGAACCAAATGACTGTGAAATTTACTAGGTAAGGCTTGATGACCTACTGGTAGTTTTTGGTTGACTGGTTGGGAATTCTGTTGTAAGAGGCATAGGAGATGCTTGCAGAAGGTGAAGTGGTTGATAATATCTATTCACAGAGACATTTCTAATAGCAGAAAAGTCTGAAAACATGCTCTTCTGCAAATTAGTCCAAAAAGGTCAGTTGCTGACACTTAGATCTGGCATAACCCCTAACTCTACACATAATAATATTTCCCATTTTTTAAAGCTTTCAGATTTACAAAATGCTTCCCTAACAGCTATGTGAGGAAGGGAATACAGTATCACGCCTTCAGCAAATTTATTCAAGAAGCATAGATTAAGTACCTACTATGTGCCAGGCACTATGCTGAGCACTGGGGCTACAAATGCATGAATGAATAAAAAAGCATTTATTAATCACCTACTATGGGTCAGGCACTATGCTGAACATTAGGGATACAAAGACAAAAATGAAACTGTTCCTGCCCTTAAGGAGCTTACATTCTAATAGGAGGAAGCAAATACAAAATACAGGCAAAGTAATGTGTGTTGGGGGGCTGGCACATCACTAACACCCATGTTAAGAATTTTACAGCACCTAGTGAGGTAAATAGAGATAATGTGGGGTAGACATTACTGGTCTAGAGAAATACATACTTAGGTGGCCTATAGCCCAGTCCTTCAGTTAAAGGTCAGGCATTTCTTTAACTGCAAGAAAGAAAAAAGGGGGAGCTTGATTCTCAAAATGGCTTCTCTCAGTACCTGCTCCTGGACAGAGGAACTCACCATACTTTGATACTGAAAAGAATCTGTGATCTCATTGATATGGGCATTCCCCCCAACAATGCAGATTGTAGCCCATCCACATCTGCCCATCCTTATGGAAATCTGTTACATGTCTTCCCATAAGTTCACCACAGAGGGCCACCCATCACGCTGGAAGGCTGGGGTGGGAGAAATCTTCCTCATATTCTCTTGACAGCATTAGTTCTATTTTACAGAGAAGAGAAAACTGAGATTCATTGAGGTAAATGACATACCCAACACCACCCAGCTAAAAAGTGGTAAAGCCAGAATGAGAACCTAGATCTTTCTTCCAGATAGGTAATTAGCCGTTTTTATGCCTCCGTAAGCCATTTCTGGGATAAGGGGATCTTGCCTGGTATGTGGAATGGAAAAGAAGTAGTCTATCTGGTAGTTTCCTATCTTAACTAATTCTTGCAGGCTAACTGGTAAGGTCTGTTTGTTGTATCTTCTGCTGAAGGGCTGAAAATTCTCTCAGCACCCTCTAAATTTCAATGCTCCTGGACGAAGCCCTTACTGTCCCACCCTAGTTACAATTCTGCTTTAGCTTCCCAAACCCTGTGCTTCTTCTACTTTAATGAGCAGCCTCTCTTGAATAGAAACTGTCTTTTAATTCTTCAACTTCATGTCTTTCTCCTTTCTACCCCAGCCTGTCAAGTAAGCTAATGATCTTTAAACAAACATTTAAATGCTTGAGATGAGACTTAAAGGAATCCTACTGTCAATCTTCCTATAAGGCAAAGCTTCTTCTTCAAATGTGAATAACTACCCACTAATGTATTCATTTGTTGAGGATATTTATATGTTTCCCTTTTTCTTAAATACCCACAAAGCCAGCTTTTAATTCAATTCAATAGGGATTGCTAGCACTTAGTACCAGGCAGCAGAGGCAAGAGGCAACAAAGTAGAGTGGAAAACATTCCACCAAAACTAAGCATGCCATTAAGTTTCTTCCTCTCTCTGGGACTCAGTTTCCTCACCTGCCACATGAGGCAGCTGTACTCAATCATCAAGGTCCCTTCCTTCTCCAAATTGGCAACCCAATGACCTATGTACCTCACTGAGCTTTTAGTCTTTATGCCCAGCTCCCAATTAGGAGGTTATATAAACTGAAAGGAAGGCTGCTAGGTGGCGCTGCAGTGGATAGAGCACTAGGACTGGAATCAGGAAGATTTATCATTAGGGGTGGTAGACTTTGGGCACAGAAGGAGGGCAGGGTAAGGGAATAATTGTTTATATTATACCAACTATGTGCCAAGGTATTGTGCCAATCATTTTTTGCAACTGTTATTTCATTTGATCTTTTTTTTTTTTTTTAGGCAATTGGGGTTAAGTGACTTGCCCAGTCACACAGCTAGTAAGTGTTATGTGTTTGGTCTGAGGCCAGATTTGAACTCAGGTCCTCCTGACTTCAGGGCCAGTGCTCTATCCACTGCACCACCTAGCTGCCCCTATTTCATTTGATCCTTGCAACAATCCTCGGAGGTAAGGGCTTCTATCATCTCTATTTTTACAGATGAGGAACCTGAGGTGGAGGCAGATAGAAGTTCAATGGCTTGCTCAGGGTCCCACAGCTAGTAAATATCTGATGCCATATTTGAACTCGGGTCTTCTTGACTCCAGGCCTACTGCTGCACCACCAGCTGCCTCACAGGACGAAGCATACGTTGCCAAATATGACCAACATGTTGATTCATTCTGATCACCTGTACTTGTTTATTGCAAGGGATGGAAGGGAGTCACCAGGAAGTGAGAGCCTTGTTAAAATAAAGCAGCTTTTTAAGAATTCCAGTCCTTTAGGGAATTTCTTGCCACATTCAACCATATTGACCATAGAGGCAGACATTATTGGCACCAATTAAGAAAGGTGGCATGGTGCAATAGAAGAATCATTGGAGTCGGGGACAGAAACCCTGGGTTGGGATGCCAGTTTTCACCTTTCCTAGTTGTTTGATTTCTGGGCAAGTCCCTTAACCTTTCAGGGCCTCAGTTTCCCCCTCTGTAGGTAAAGATAACCACACTTCTACTAAGTCCCTTCTGAGGCAGTTGGGAGGGAAGTAGTATGTAAACTTTGATTCCTATGGAGATTTTCTGAGGCTTTGGGGACAAAAGCTTCTGTTCACTGACAAACTTCCTGGTCCATTAAGGAGAGAATTCTGCCATTGGGGAAGAGAAACTTTGCATGTGGCTATCTATCCATCTGGGAACCAGCTTCTCCTCTCTCCTCCAGGAGGAGTAGCAGCCAAATGCCAGAATCCAGCTGCTTTCTTCCTTTTCTAAAAAACCCAGCATCCCTCCCCTTTACAATGTCCTCCACCCAGCTGCACAAAGTGCTTCCTCTTTTAGGTAAAGGCAACTGGGCATGGGACATTTTTTTCAGACACTTGAACACACTGAGAAGACAGGAGGAAAGTGGAATCTATGTAGGACACCTTTGCTCCAACACCAGTAAAGAAAGGCTGGGGGGAGGGGGGGAAGAGTCAACTTTTTCTCTGCCATCCAGAAGCTGTGTAGCTCCACCAGAACAAAGCTAGTCTTTATGTGAGACAGGAATTTTGGTGTCTCGAAAACGATTCACAAAATAATCAAGAGTTATGTATTTGGGACTCACCTCAACTTTCCAAGGGGAGCCAATTATAACAGCAAAGTTTCTTTAAAGGGCTGTTTGGAGAAGGAGAGCAGGAGTCACTCATCTGTGGCTGTATGTTCTCAAGGATAAGCAAAGGGTTCCTGATATGATTGAATTTTATGATTAAATGTGACAGCTGGTCACTGCTCCTTCCCCCGCCCTTGTCCCCCAGACTCCTAAATCACATCTCCTCGATTTGTGTCTGGACACTGCAATGAGACTATGGATCAGCTAATCAGTGGCTCTGGATTACCCAAATCAAGGAGACAGGCCAGTTGAGCTTGGGACAGGAAGGCAGCTGTTACTGCCAATAGCTCTGATGAGGGCACCAGCCCCTCCACCCCTCTGAGGCTGACTGAAGTAGAGAGGTAAAAGGAGACCCAGAAGCTATGTGTGGATGTTCCCTAAACTGCTCCCTGTATGGTGGTTGCAGAGCTATTGTATTGGAAAGAAAGGAGGTAGGAAGGGAAGGGAGGGAGACTAAGAGTCAGGAAGAAATTCTTTATGACAGAGTAGTAAGGCTCAAGAGTCAGCTAGATTCCTCAGTGGATACAGCATGGGTCCTGGAATCAGGAAGACCTTAGTTCAAATGTGACCTCAGACACTTACTAGCTGTGTGACCCTGAGCAAGTCACTTTACCTCTGTTTGCCTTACTCCACTAGAGAAGGAAATGGCAAACCATTCTAGCATCTTTGCCAAGAAACCCCCATGGACAGTAGAGTCCATGGGGTGGTGGAGAGTTGGACACAACTGGATGACTGAGCAACAAACAAAAGTAAGGCTCGAGGTAAGGAAGAACCAGTGTTTCCTAAATGACTTTCCATGTTTGTCTGTGTTTATGTCCCCCTAGGTTGGTTATGTGTCCCTGAGCATGTTTCTAAATGCTGTGATCATAAGACTTGTCTAATACCCTTTGCCCAAGACCTCAGGCATCCTACAGCACAGTCAGAACAAAGTTTCCAGAAACATACTCAACGTAGAGCAATCTAGATACAGACACATAGGGAAAGCCAAGAGTTACAATGCTCTTGTAAAGGTTTTATCATGGTTCTCTTTCCAACATATACAGCTCAATCCCTATAATTACAAATAAGCTAGCTTCAAACACCAAGCCCATAGACCTTGGCTCTTGCTGCTTTTACCTGCTGCCTGTAGACAACCTCAGAGTGGGAGGGAGTCACATGAGCCCTTGTCAGAGGTACTGACAGCCACTGCCCACCCTCTGTTTCCATGACTCAATGAACCAATGGGTTCTCTCTTACTGGAAGCCTTCAATCTGAGGCCTCTTCTAGCTCTGGTATTCTTTGGTCCTCTATACATGACTCCACTCTCTTTTGTTGTTCTAATGTACATTAGAATATGTCCATTCAGCTTCTAGATAGAGGCAGCTAGGTGGTACAGTGGCTATGGTGCTGGACTTGGAATCAGGAAGATCTGAGTTCAAACCTTGCCTCAGGTACTTAACAGCTGTGTAACCCTGGGCAAGTCATTTAACTCCTGACTTGGTCTCAGTTCCATCACCTGTAAAATGGGGATAGTAGCACCTACCTCACAGGGTTGTTGTGAAGCTTAAAAAAGAGAGTAAACTTGCAACCTTTAATGTACTACATAAGTACTTTCTACCATTCATTCAGCCTTCACAACATGGCCTCTTTCCATTCCCTTTCCTGTGTCCCCAAAGCTGTCACACTAGTATAGGCTCTCCACCTCTGACTATCTAATTAGTCCCCCTACATCTAGTCTCACCCTTTGTTAAGCCATTCTTCAGGCAGGTGCCAAAAACCAATCTTCCTAAAGCCTATGCCCCTCTCCTGTTCAGAAAACTGCAGTGGCTCACTATTGCCTCTAGGATCAAATGCAAATTCCTCAGCCTGGACTTTAAAAGCCTCCATGCTCTGGTTCCCATCTACCTTATTACTGTCATGCCTCATGTACTCTACATTCTGGCCAGAGGGAACTATTAGCTATCCCTATTTTCCTCATGTGCTCTCCAGCCTTTAGCCAAGCATGAGGCCATTGTTCATGTCTGGGGCATGCTCTTTCCACAGTGCTGCCCAGAAATCAGCTCAGGTACCACCTCTTCCAAGAAGCCTTCCCTGATCCACCCCAGATGTAAGAGATTGACCTCTCACTTTCAAACTAACGAAAAGCTTTTACTCAGTACCAGGCATTGTGCTAACCATTAGGTTACAAAAACAATTCCTGTCCTCAAGAAGTTCCCATTCTAAAGGAGGAGACAAGGCATATATCAGATTTTCCCAGAACCCTCTAGCTAGATCTCTCTTTGCCCATACCACACTCTACCTGATATTGTACTTATTGTCTCCTACTAGATTGTAAGGTCCTTGACGGCAGGGGTGGTTTCCCTTCTGTTTCTGTATGACTAGCTCCTAGTGCAGTGCTTGACAAACAGCAGATGTTTAACAAATACTAATTGGTTGGTTGATTGATTATTTGGGTACATGTTGTGAACCCCCTGAGGGCAGAGTCCTTGTCCTTTTTTTTTAATCTCTGTCTTCCTAGCATTGAACCCAGGGCATAGAACACACTGTAGACCTTCAACAGATATGTGTCGAATTGAGAAAAGTACAGGGCAAGTAGGCAATGTCATGGCATGTCGAGGAAAGATACTTTAGTGCCATCATTAAGGCTGGGGGAAGGAGCAGATGTTATCCATTCCTCCCTCATTGACAGATGGGGAAGCGGAGGCTCAGAGAAGAAAGAGGATTTAGCCAGGAATAATGTGGTTAGCTGTTGAGGGAGAGATTAACACCAAACTAGAAGACTTTGAAGAGGCTTTACAAAAAACATGCTGATATCTATATTACTAGAAAGCATTAGAAAGCATATTGTAGGAGGAGTGGGTCAGGGAAGGTTACACAGAGCAGGTGGGCCTGGAGGGATGAGTAATTTTACCACAGGAGGGAATTGTGGGAGAGAACATTCCTGGCACAGGGAACAAGATGAGCCCGTGAAGAAGGGGTGTGAAGGGGAGCCTTCCAGGAAAATCAGAGAAGTACCACAGATGGAAAAAGGTTAAGATTGACTCCCCTGGGAGACGAGGGGATCTAGATTAGCCAACATTTGCATAAAGATAGAAGATAATGTGGCCCACCCAGGATAACACATCAAGATTAACAGTCCCATGCCAGTACCTGGAATTTCATCAGTATCAGCACTGCCTCCACCAATGCAGATTGTGACCCTTCTGAGACATAATGAGTTTTCCACAGTTGCTGTGGCCAAACTAGTGATGGGCCTCTTAAGGTTCAACACAATCTTGGGTATCCAGGACCGGGAGTTGGGTGTTCCCTGTCCTTTGTCCCAATCAGACTGCATCTGTGGTATTGTGTTCACTTCTGGGTACTACATTTTAGAGAGAACTTTAAGAAGCTAAAAAGTGTGCAGAGGAGGGTAATCAAAGCTGTGAAGGGATAGGAGATCATGGTATATGAGGATCATTTGAAGAACCTGGAAAGAAGAGAAAGGAGAGAAGACTTTGAGGGCAGGGGGTAGGAGGGATATGAGCTTACAGAGCGGCCATGGAAAGGAAGAGTTAGACTTTTTCAGCTTGGCCCCAGGGGGCAGAATGAGGCACAATGGGAGCTGATCAAAAAATGGCAGATTTAAGCCTAAAGTCAGGGAAAATCTCTGCGAATGAAGGCTTTTCAGAAGCAGAGTGGACTGCCTGAGAACCGTGAGCTCTACCTCATTGGAGGTTGGCAAGCAGAGGCAGGACCCCTTGGGTATGCTGTAGAGTGGATCCCCCTTGGGGTAGGGGTTGGACTCAGTGGCCTCTAGGGGTCCTTCCAATGCTAAGATTCTGTGATACTGAATTCTCCAGTGCCTCCCCCAACCACCTCCACAACGATCGCCCATGGTGGGCATGAAGAGTGGTTTGCAGGCAATAATCAATCATTGCAGCTATGAGGAGAGGGAGCAACAGAGATATCATTGCCTCCTCCCTTATTTGCTAGTTGGGGAAACAGAGACCCAACAAGTCAGGATGTGGCTTCCTGGCCACTGGAGGTCATCAGGCTACAGGGCTCCATGGCTTCAGGCTGTGCAGTAAACCCAACCCAATGTGTACCAGAGAGATGAAGCAAGGAGTGGGCACAAGGCAGTGAGCCCTCACTGACTTCATAGGACCTCAGGCTGCTATTCAGTTCCATCAAGCTGCTCCCTGGGGCTCTCTGACTGGAATCTGGAGGCCCAGGAGACGGGCAAACTCAGGCGTCAGCCAATTTGAGAACTAGATTTAGCTCCTCAGATGGATGTTCGCACAAAGGCAATATCACTTAATGGGGCCTTATACAAAGTTTCTTTGAATTGATTTCAAGAAAAAAGCACCTTTGTTAAGGCTGCTCACAAGATTTGTCCTGTTTATGCTTTGGCCTGCCTGGAGTACAGTGGTTCTGAGGGAGAGGTGGGGAGCAAAGGCCCAAGTCATGTGATGGCCTTGGGGCAGAGTCCAGACCAAGAGAACCAAATATGCCCAAAGCCACAGAGACTAAGAAGTGTGGAGAGTCACAGGAGAGAAGAATTGATTAATAACTATTTCTGTATTGAAAAAGTACTAGATTTTGAGTCAGAAAGATCTGGGTTTAAACCCTGCCTGTGAAACATATCACAGATCTCAAGCTAGAAGGTACCTCAGGGGCCATCTAGACCAAGCCCCTCATTTTGCAAATGAGGAAACTGAGGCCCAGAGGGATGAAGTGACTTCCCCATAGTCACACAAGTAGTATCACTTACTTGTACTGTAACCATGAACAAGTCACTCTCTGAGCCTCAGTTTCCTCCCCTATAAAATAGGAATAATACTAGCACCTACTTATCTCACAGGGTTGTTGAGAGACTGATATATTTTATATATCAGATATATATTTAATATATATTAAGCACTTTGCAAAATTTTGAAGCTCTATAAATGTCCATCATCGTTATCCTCATTTTTGTTATATAGCTCTTTACATTTTTCCAAAGACATTTCAAAGTCTGTGAAATAGTTAAGGTCATTATTATTGTCTCTGTTTTTTCAGATGAGAACTGAGGCTCTAAGACAGGAAAAGAAGGTCACAAAGTTAGTCATCAACAGATTTGGGACTTGAACCCAGGTCTTCTGACTCCAAGAATACCATGCTGTTACTCCCCAAGAGAAGTAGAGTCAGCTCTGCCTTTGGTCAGAATAGAGAAATTTGAGAGGAACCACTGTGATGAAATTTGATGGGAATTACCCTCCCTACCCCAAAAACATTTTCCATACTGGCCTGCCACAGAAGATTCACACCATTAGATAGTTCTTCCTTTGATACTAAAGCATTATGTCTCCAGAAAGCTCCTGTTGACTACATCCATCTCAGGGAGGGGAAACACCTTGTCCCTTAACACACTATTGGCTATTAGCTTGTTGTTCAGTCATTTCAGTCATGTCTGATCCTTCATGACCTCATTTGGGGTTTTCTTGGCAAAGATCCTGGAGTGGTTTGCCATTTCCAGTTCATTTTACAGATGAGGAAACTAAGGCAAACAGATTGAAGTGACTTGCCCGGGGTCACACAGCTAGGAAGTGTCTGATGCCAGATTTGAACTTGGGAAGATGAGTCTTCCTGACTCCAAGCCTGGCACTCTGTGCGCTGCAGTGCCCCTAGCTGCCCAGGCTATTAGCTTAGCACACATTTATTTAGAAGAAAATGAACAGTCCCCTTGGACAAAGAAGGCAAGATGGTGAAGAAATTAAACAATGAACAGGGGGTTGAGGGAATGGTGTGGAGGGATGGAGATGATTCTATCAGTCAAGCTTGGTGACTTCACTACACAAGAGCACAAATTGCTGATTAGACATAGTTCAAATTCTTACTTTTTCTTTTACCGTCAAGCCAAAATCTGCCTCTCTACAGCTTCCACTCAAAGCTCCCAGTTCTTTTCCTAATTAAACATCCCTAGCTAAACATTCTCAATTGATCTTCATATGGAAGGGTCTCAAGGCCTTTCACCAGTCTGGCCGCTCTCCTCTGGATGTTCTCCATGTTGCCAATGTCCTTCCTAAATGGCAGTACCCAGAACTAAACACATTACTCAGTAGGATTCGCTCCTCCCCAATCCTGGATTGTATTGACTTTTTTAGCTTCCTCATCATATGATTGACTAATATCGAGCTTGCATTCCACTAAAGCTCCTAGACATTTTTCCAGAAAAACTATTCTCTAATCATGCTGCCTCCTTATACTTGTAAAACTTATTTTCTAACCTAATTTTCTTTCCTTTTTGGTGAGGTAAGTTAGGGTACATGGGTATTATTTTACAGATGAGGACACTGAGGTAAAGTGAATGAAGATCATAGGGATTAGAGCTTGGAGGAGCCTTAGAACCCACCAAGTTCAAATCCAAATGTTACAGAGCGGGGAAGTGAGGCTTGCCCAAGATGACATAACTAATGAGTAGCAGAGGCAGGGCTTGTGCTCAAGTCTAATGCTACCTCCCACTGAAGCTCTGCAAGAATATTACTACAATTATAGCTATAATATGACAGACAGAGCTGACCTTAGAGATCATCTAGTCTAACTCCCACCCTCTCCCCATTTTACAGATTAGGGAACTTAAGAGTCAAAGAGGTTTGGCTATTTGTTCGAAGTAACATAACTAGCAAGTCTCAGAGACTGTTCTTGGACTCAGTTTCCCTGATTTCCAGTCAATTCTATTTTTTTTTATTTTTTTCTCCTACTCTACCACTTGTATCTCCTTATGTACTTCAAGGCACCTTGATAGCCAACATCTCATTGTATCCTCCCAAGAGCATGGAACACCAGCAGAGCAGGGGTCATTATCCCCATTTTGCAGATGAGAAAACCCAAAGAAGGTAAATGACTTGCTTAACGCCACATAGCAAGTCTGTATTTCACATCAAGTCTCCTGATGTCCAGTTCAGGTCTCCAGAAAACAAAATTACCTCACAATCAGAAGAGTCTCCTATATTTGAGAACCAATATACCATGAGAGTCAAAAGCCAGAAGCAAGTCAAACTCAGACAGCCTAGCCTAACAGAGGGACACATTCCCCTGGGACAGAGAAGGAAAGAGAGGCTGCTGGCCTCGGATCAGGCATTCATAATGTTCCCCTCTCTAATGGGCAGAGCCCCCACTCTGAGCTGATGCAGCTTAGTAAAGGGCACAGACAAAAACCGTACAAAGCCAGACAATGGCAGACAAATGGAGGGTCTCCGAGACAAATCAATAATTCTGGAGCCAGGCCCCTGTCCACTGTGTCACTGCTACTGCCATTATTAATATTACTTTCTTCAATTCCATTAACATTGCAAATACCAGCCGACTCATCCTGTCTGAATCCCCCTGTGTTCTCTTTTAGCCGCAGCTTGGGCATTGCAGCAGAAAGAGTCCTCTTTAAGCAAGTGATGTCAGGGTCCCATAAACTTTGACAAGTGGCCGGCCAGCCTTTGCATGAAGACCATGGGGGAGGGGGGGCTGCTAAGGGGGATCAAGTGAGATAGGGAATATAAAGCACTATATGAGTGTCAGTCCGAAGTGTTCTTACCTTCTGAGACAGCCATTCCACTTTTGAGTAACTCCTTGTTGGGAATTTTCTCCTTACATTGGGCCAAAACCTGTCTATCTGCTCAAAAGATGCTGTCAAAAATACAGTTGTCACTGACTGTGTGGCAGACAGTCATCACTATCCAAACCTTCAGTGCAGCTGGCAGCCCAGCCTGGCAGACAAGACTTCCCTGGGGATACACAAAGCCCAAGTGAGCACAAACACTCACATACAGAGAACACAATCCAGGCAACTAAACACCCTAAATCCCTACTTCTCGCCCACCAAGAGCCCTAAGCTCACTCCCTTGCCCTTCCCCCACCCAACCCCCTCAGAATACTCAGCTGAACAGCTACAGTTTAAGTAGCAGTCTGACTACACTAGCCAAGAAGTCTGGATGCTAAGCTGGAGGCTGTCTCAAAGGGGACAAAAAGCTGTTGTCATCATTATGGCCATTGGCAGCATCTGCTGTCTTCCTGCCCATGCCCTAGCTCAACTGCCCTGCTTCCTTGACTGTGCTAACAATCTGAACCCACCAGAACAGCTGCTTTGAGTTCATAGTCTCATAGATCTAGAGATAAAAGATCTCAGAGGGCAAGGAGTCATGAAGTGCAATAGTAACTTGTCCAAGACCACATGGCTAGTAAGATAGACCTAGAATTCAAACTTGGGTCCTCTGACTCCCGATACAGCACCATGCTACTGGCACCACAGTCACGTGATCCCAGTGGCTCACACATAGTATATGCAGAATCCCTAGTAAGATGAAATTGATCTCAGTTGCAACAATGACCTTTGTCCCATCTGCTATTCCTGATTTAACATTGGCTTCTGACTCAGAGGTCCAGCTTTCCTGAGCACTATTCTTTGTCACCTTGCTTGTCTCTGGTTTCCATAGTTCTCAGCTCACTTCCATGATACTATGACTCCCTGACTGCCATCTCCCTTTCCATGCCCTGAACCTAGTTACACTCTCCAGGGAGCATCTTGTGTGTGTGTGTGTGTGTGTGTGTGTGTGTGTGTGTGTTTGTGTGTGTCTCCCATCCCTCCATGGTTCCCAACTATGGATAGTCACCTTGCTGAACACACAGCTAGACACACATTGGCCTGACTCAATGAAGTTTGCCGCCCTCTTTCTAACTCAGCTGTTCTGGGTCTCTGTGAGTTTGTGACAACTGCCCCCTTCTTACCAAGTATCCTGGAGCAGACACGGTAACAGCTGTGACATACCCAATGTCCTTCCCATATGCCTCATGGCCATGGCCTTTTTTAAACACATGTTTTTCTGTCTCACTTTGCTTGGGCCCATGACATCCCTGATGCAAATCGCCTGACCTGGTGCCCTTTGGACCCCCTGCTCACAGGTAGCTAAAAGGATTTTAAGAGCATCATCTATTGACAAGCACAAGACTCTGTGGGGGCGGGGAACCTCAAGGAGAAGGGCCCTATTTTGAGCAATAGACAAGCCAGACACTTTCATTTGACTCTATCAAAGGCCTACTTTTGTGATGAGCAGAAGGCCACTTGAGTGGCCTGGAAAGCATTTCTCTGGGAAAGCATGCATTCTGCCAAGGTTAACAGGCCTTTGTCTTCCCTTTGAGTGCCTCAAGCATCCGAATAGCTCCCCTTGGGGAGCTGCACATGGCCTTGAGACTGAGCTGCAGGAGGGCCTGGCAGAATAGGGAGAGGAAAGGAAGAAGAAAAAGGGGGAAGGGAAGGCTTAGAGAAAAGGAAGTAGGAAAAGAATGAGTAGAGGGACATGAGAGGGAAAAGGGAATGAGAGGAAGGGGAGAGAAGAACAAAAAGGAAAAGAATGAGAATGTTTAGGAGGAGAGGAAAGAAAGGAATAAGGGGAGATGGAGGAGGGGGAAAAGGAAGAGGAGTAAAGAAAAGTAGAGGAAGAAGGAAAAGAGGAGGAAGAAAAGAAAAAAACAGAAAATCAAGAAGAAAAAAGATAAAGGAAAGGAGTAGAAGAGGAAAGAAGGAGCAAGAGAGGGAAAGAAAGGAAGAGGGAGAAAAAAGGGAAAGAAAGAAAGAAAGAAAGAAAGAAAGAAAGAAAGAAAGAAAGAAAGAAAGAAAGAAAGAAAGAAAGAAAGAAAGAAAAAGAAAGAAAGAAAAGAAGGAATGGGAGGATGTGGAAAAAGGAAATAGGAATATCAGTAAGAAAGGAAAGGGGGAAGAAAAGGAGGGGAAAGGGAGAGAAAAGAGTAGAGAAGAAGGAAAAAGAGACAGAAGGGGATGGGGAGGGAAGATGTTTAAAATGAGGATACAAATGAGGGAGCAGGAGGAAAGGAAGCAGAAGAAAAAGAAGAAAGGAGGAGAGGGCTGAAATGTCCCAGATCAAGGAAAAACAAGGTTTTAGGAATTTGATGAACAAACCATCCCCTCTCAATCCAATGTTTTCTGTCTTGTAAGCTAAGCTTTTTCAAACAGCTTAATGGAAGGCCATTAATGCCCTCACAAAAGGATTCAGATGAAGTATGTGGCACTTGGGCTGTCTTCCAGTCATGCCCCTGTAGCTGTGCCAGTCTCTACCTCCTTTCTGGTGCCCCAACTACTGACCTCCAGGGTCCTATTCTCCTGCTGATGAGTTTGCCACAACTAGCTGTCCCAAGACATTTTCTCTGCTCTGTTCTCCCCCTACCCCTTTCCACCTCTAGCTCTCAGGTCAGTAATCAAACCAACACTATCATTCTTGGAAATGCAAGGAAATCAACTGCCTGATAACCCCACTCACCATCTCTGTGACTTCCACATCAAACTACTCCTCCTTGGCTACCATTCTCCTACATGTATTGTCTTCCCCTATTAGAATTTGGGGATACCAGGTCCTTGAGAACAAAGACTATCTTTTTTTTTGCATTTCTATACTCAGTGATGAGTATAGTGCCTGACACATAGTAAATACTTAATAAATGCTTTTTCATTCATTTATTTATTCATTTATTCAAGGCAAAGTAGATCACCAAAAGGAGGAAGTGTCATGCCCTCAACAGATGCTGGCACTCTGAGACAAAATCCCCATCTCCCTGCATTAGTTACATTTCTGAATTCTATTCCCACCTTTGCAATGAATCTAGAAACCATCTATATGGACCCCTATCTGTCTACTTCCAGCTTCTGGCTCAGTGGAAATTCTTGGCTGTCTTTTTTTTTATGAGAAGAGGTGATGCTTCTATGCCCTTTTAGTTAAAATCCAGTCTAGTCTATCCATTTTGTCAATGCGAAGACAGAGGCTCTAACTGAAGAAGAGATTTACCCAAGGTCATGCAAGTTGTAAGGAGCAAAACTAGGATTTTAACCTAGGGCCTCAGACTCCCAAATCCAGTATTCATTCTACTACCTTACGCTGCATCAGGCCTATAATAAAATGGTTAACTCTACCAAATATAGGCCAGACAGACTCCTTTCCCCCTTCTGTAAACTAAAAGCTAGACTAGATGCTTTCTGAGGGCTCTCCAAACTCTGAGATTTCTGTGCTCAGCAAGGCAGGAGCTGAATGGAGTTCTCTGTGCTAGGCTAGCTTCCCAACCCATGTCTCCTGGACATGTTCGCTGCCCAATCCAAGTCCCAGGAAGAGGGATAAAGGAAGTAAAAGAGTTATTGTGTTTATGTCTAGTTGGTCTTCAGCCAGAACCTGTCCTCAGGGATAAGAGGCTAATAGCCCTACCAGTTGTAGTGGCGGGCTCCAGGGAGGAAAGAAAAATGAGGGCACAGGCTGTATCAATGGCCACTGTCTGGGTAGCTGCTGAGAATGATCAGTTAAGGACCAAAGATATTCCATGTTGGTTATGAGAATAATGACTGTGATGCAGAAGTTCACCCTTAATCAACTTAGTCCTGAATATCCTGAATATCCTGAAAACACAATGGGGCATGGGGAAGGTGTCCAAGGAGAGACCAGTAATTGATCCCCTGGAAACAGGCGAAGCTCATCCCTGACTTAGGGATCATAGAATTTAGAGGTGGAAGTGATCTTTGAAACCATATAATCCAATGCCTTTACTTTACAAAGGGAGAAAGTAGGGCCCAGATCCTTTCTCTAACAGCAGGCACAGTTGTCATGATCCCAGACTCCTAAGCTAACAAGGCTTACATGAGCTAATGCACACAAATGAACTGGATCAAATGGGATTTCTCTAATTCCTGCCATGACTAACCCTGTCTTGGGCAGCATGTGATGCTCTGGGCTTCAGTTTCTTAATCTCTAAAATGATGAGGTTCAGCTATTTGATCTGCAAGGTCTCTATGATATTGTAGCAACAAGATCATCATTAGGCCAATAGTTCTTGTAGCTTATTGTCCACACTCCCTAAATTAAAAAGAGAAGGCATAGGAAATGTTCATCACAAGCTAGAGTAAAGGTCACCCATGAAGACCTCAAGGTCCAGCAACCATGAAGTTTAGTCCAAAGAAATGATTGAGCCTGGTAGCCTTATCTATCTGGAAGTACCATGATCCTTGTTCTAAGGAGCTTGGCATCTGGGGCTGAGAATCTCCTGCTGGACATCAGAAACCCAGCCACGACTCTCAAGGCACCAACATGGGGAAGGCATTTTACTGGCCTGAGGCAAGAGTTGGTCCCTTTCTAAAAGATCTCTGGATTTTAACTAAAAGGGCATAGAAGCATCACCTCTTCACATAAAAAAAAAAGTAGCCAAGAATTTCCACTGAGCCAGAAGCTGGAAGCAGAGAGAAGCTTGACAACCACATGCACAATGGGGCTGTACCCGACAGCATCTAGCAGAACCTACACAACTGGTGGATACAACATCTGTCAGGGGCTGCATATCCAACAGAGACCCTGGGAGCAGTGTGATGATAAAACCAAAAGACATCAGAGGGCCTAAAACATAGGAGGTATGAGTTTCACTTCCATGTGTGTGCCCTGAACACAAGTATCCCCTACATGTGTGCCCCTCTGTACATGTTCCCTGTATGTGACCTCTCTTTGCACTGATGGTATGTTTGTAGGAGACTGAACTCTAGGTTTATGGAGGGAATGCTTTATTGCTACCTTCTTTATTAGACCATTTCCTTAAATGCTTTGAACTAACTGTGTCTGCTGATCAATAAAGGTAGATACGTCAGTGGGGGCTCATGAGCTATGGTTTTTGTGAATGTGGGCCTACCACATCCCTTGAACCTGGAGCAACCAAGTTCACCTGGGGGACTGGGATTGCAACTTGGAGCTACAATAAGAAGTTGTAAGTCTTGTACGTGAGACTGCCTTCTGACTAACTCACCATCCTATGGCAGAAATATTAAGGATGATCAGGTAAACTAAGAATAGAAAGGGGAAGCTAATAAGATGGAGGCAGACACACTAAGTACACAGAAAAACAAGAAACCCAAACAGCTAGTTTCTGAGAGTACTGTATGTGTCTCCTAGTGGGGCATGTAAATGTTACACCACCAGATACCATTTTGCAGGCTGTCAGTCTGTCTTAGTATGCAATGTGTCCTTGTGTGGTCTGAAAACAATTCAAATCAAACAAACACTAGTGTTGCTTCTTTGGATTCTCATATTGGATTCTTCCCCTCCTCTTCCCCCCACCCTCCTCCTCCCCTTCTTCTATGAATACACAGTGAGTCAATCTGGTATATCTTTGATTTTTGAATTATTTCAAGATTAACTGAATTTGAAATGTGGGCTGCCTGCAAAGTCGTGCTGGCACAGAAAGATGAGCTTGGTTATTGACGGAGAAGAGTTGCCAATGACATTTTTCATCATTACTCTGTGGTGCTGAACTTGAGTTCCCAGTGGTGGGCAGGGCTGCCTCAGCAGACACAAAAAAGCCAGGATCACAAGTGCAATTGGCAATTTTTACTCCTGATCCCCTCAGGGAGCATCTTGTAGCATTCAGAGTGACTCTCCTACCTGGAAACCTTTCTCAGACCTGGAATCTTTCTCAGAAGGCTTTGGGGAAAATGGCCCATGGGCTCAGGGGAGGCACTGTGATTCAGTGGAAAGAAGGGTAAATTTGGAGTCGGAGAATCTGGGTTCAAATGTCATCTCTCATGCTTACTACGTGTATGGTAAGGTAGTACTTACTTAGGTAAGTATTTGACCTTGGGTAAGTCACCTCTCTTCCTCTACAAAGTTACAGGGGAATAGGTTACTTTAAAAAAACATATTGATGTCTTTTGCTTTTACATAACCTTCATTTCCAAGTCTGTCCCTCTCCCCTACCCAGAGTCATCTCTTATAACCAATGATACAAAAAGGTGGGAGAGATCAGTTCATTATCCAAACTAGTTAACAAAGACATCAACAGATTCTGACAGTATATGCAGTGCCCCACACCCATAGTCCACAACCTCTATAAAGAAAAAAGGGAAGTACACTTTTCTCCCCTGGAAATTTGATTCAGCAGGTAGTCTACGTACAGCTCATGGCACTATTCCTGGCATGACATCTCTCTGATCCCACTACTTTCTTTGCCACTTACAAATCCATAGCCAGACTCCAATTGATTTCCCTGTCATTTGAACTACTGTTCTCCACCCTGACTCCAGTAGAAGGTAAGTTTCTTGAGGACAGGCACCTAGGATGATACCTTGCACAGTAATCGGTACAGAGCTGAACCCTGTTTGCCTGTATTGCCTACCTCTGAGGAAGAGAACAAAAATGAGGCCCATATAGGGAATGTGAAGCTGCCTCTAGAAGTTTTATTCATTCATTTATTTGTTTGTTTGCTTATTTTGTTTGTTTATTTGTTTGTTTGTTCTTTTTTAGAGTCTTCCAAAAAGAGTATATAGGAGAGAGCCTGGGAGCTTGGAGCACAAACAGATTAAAAGAGGGTTGAGAGTGCATGCACACACCAAAAGATTGAGTTGTGCTCTGGTTCCTAGGGCACCGTGATGCCAATATTGGGAATCACTGATCAGGAGCTGGTCTACAGATTGGAATTCCTGCCATTTTTCAAAACCAGCATTTACTGAATTCTCCACACAGAAACAAAAGTGCTCAAAGTGGGAGGAGTAGGACCCAGGAGCAGGACACACATGGTTTAATTTTGTCCTAGAGCAGGGGTTCTTAACTTAGAGAGCCATGACCTTTTATATCATGTATATATATATCATATATATGTGTGTATATATGTGTGCGTGTGTGTATATGTGTGTTCATGGATTATATATATACATATATAACAACTGTATTTCAACATAATTGGTTTTCTCTGTAAGCCTGTGAATTTTGTTTTATGCATTTAAAATCATCATTCTGAGAAAGAAGCCATGGACTTCACTAGACTGCCCAAGAGCTCCAGGATACACAAAAGGTATGTCTAAAACCTTGGTTTATATGATCACTAAAGACCCCTCCAATTTGATTACGGTCCCATCATATTGCTAAGGCATAAAAATCTCCAGGCTATGTACTTAAAGTAGAAACCAGAAAAGCTATAGCCAAGTCTGATAGGAGAGGTAGAGACCAGGTAAAGCAGTCCAAACCGGGGCACGACACTGGACAATTGTCAATAGTAAGAAATCACTCTTCTCTTCCTCACCTTTCCCACTGATGACTCTGTGACCAGTGTGACTCTGCTCATCTTTGGCCTTTTCTTTCACCATTTGGAAGCCAAGTAATGAAGATATTCTTTAAACCCAGTCCCTTTTCCTTTATTGAAGACTAATCATGTCCATGGTTTGCTTTTTCCACTGAAGCTGTACGAAGAAACAATTAGCAATATTTTTTTGCCTGCCTGCAAGTTAATGACCTCAATATTCATCTTATCAGGTTTGCCTCTTTGGGGAGTTTATTCAGAAATCAATTCAGGTCACATTCTAAATCAAAAAGAAGGAGAAAAAATGCAGCTTGTTCCCTTCCTTCCTATTAACGCACACACATCTGCTGGGTAATATCCTGATTGAAATCTCAGAGTGGTATCACAAATGATCTATTCCACTTTTTCCTTTCCAGGCCTGAACCTCAACTCCCTTAATTTGCTCATCTGTTGGGTAATCACGACTGAAAATTGTTCGTTCCCTTGGCTATGTCTGCTTTTACTGTCTACCCACCCCCTGGGATTGCCCGAGTGCCTATTCTGAGGGATGCTAGACCCTCAGACCATTAGACCAGCTTCTCCCTTTGTGCTGGCCACCCATCCAAATCTCATCCTCCAATTAGGAAGCTTGCTAAGTTTCTCCACTGGAACTCCATCTCCCCCATCTGCCTCTCAGTGGAAGCCTATGTACAGCAGGAAGACACTCCTATGCCTGGCATGACTTCTCTCTCTGCCCCCACTGCTTTCTTTGACACTTACAAACCCAGAGCTGGGCTCCAATTGACTTCCCTGAACGCTCTAAATATAGCAAAGTGTCAGCTAGGTTTCTTCCAGTCATTCATCTGAGTCCCTATGACCTTTCTAGATCAAAAGGAACCTAGACAATGCAGAAAGACCTTAAAGGAATTCTCAGAATTGGCTAATTGGTGGGTAACGATCCAGTTTCACTGTCTTCCGGAGCTCCTCTTTCTCCTGAGGTCCCTATCCTTTCAGCATCCTGTTCTGCGACCCTTAACACATTTCATTTCCCTAACGGTCTATCAGAGGAGTCCATTCAAGGATACTCTCTGTGTTCTTTCCTGGCCCTGATCAATGCTGCACGGAATGAGATTAGCCTTTCTGGTCCCCAGGCCATTGGCTAAGATTCCTAGTCCATTTGTTAAGTAATAGATTTGTCAAGCACCATGCAATGCATAGGATAATTTGGTTCCTGATCAGTGAGAGGGCAGAAGTCAGTAGCCACCAGCTCAGCAGCATCTCTTGTGCCTCAGAGAATAAGGGAGAAGGGGGAAGAATCCACTGAATGAAGGAAGTCTATAAAATGAAGAGCAACCATGTGGTGTAATGAAAATAATATAGGACTTGGGGTCAGGAGACACATGGAATCAAACCCTGGCTCTGACACATCTTAATTTTGTGACCTTGAGCAAGTCATTTCCCACCACCTCCCCACCCCAGCTTCAGTTTCCTCAATTGGAAAACTGATAATAATCCTCACACTACCTATCTCCTGGAGTTGTTGTGGGGAAAAGTGATTTGTAAATTATAAAGCATGCAAAAAATGGAAGTAGCTTTTCCCCATAAACAGACAAGAATTACAGAATGTCAGTGTCGGAAGGGACTTTGGTTTATAGCACAAAAATCCCCATTACAGTATCCCAGACAAGTGGTCATCCAACTTGGCTTGCAGAGTTTCCATGAGGGGGAACCCACAATCTACAGAGGCAAGTAATTCCACTTCTGAACAGTTTGAATAGTTAGGAAGTTTTGTTCCTTTTTCCTTATATGGAGACTGAATTTGCACCACTCCCCCTCTCTGACTGCTCCTCTTGGAGGTGCTCACCATTCAACATTCAGGCCAAGCAGAACAAATCTAAATCCTAAATGGACCACTTGACCTTTCTGTGCCTCAGTTTCTCCATCCAGAAAATGAAGGGGCTGGATGCACTGGCCTCTAGCTCTAACACTATGATCCTATGATCTTTCATGGGACAGGTCTTCAAATACTTGAAGACAGCTATCACATTCCCCCAGAGTCTTTTCTTCTCCATGCTAAACTTCCCAGTTGACACGAACTTGAGGCCCTTCAACACCCAGCTCACTCTCCTCTGGACATTCTCCAGTTTATCAAGCCCTCTTTCAGTCCCCTCCCCAAATTAATCTCCTTCTGACTTCTGCAATCGTTACTACTTCCTGGACTCAGCATTAGTCAGGATTCAAATACATTAATGGACTGAAACATTGGGCCAAATTGTGTATTCTTGGGTTCAAAGATTCAACTTCACAAGTACCAAGTGGAGTAGGCATGGCTAGACAGCAATTTCTCTGGAAAAATATCATTAAATACGAACTAACAATTCACCTTAGCTCCCAGCCATCAAGAGCAATCCTTTCAATAGGAAACTACCAAATGGCCCCTTTCTTAAAAGAGAGATTCACCATCCCTAGAAGTGGCCTCATTGTATTCTAGGGTCTTCGCCACTTGCCCCAGACACAAAAATTCCTACTTTTGTCTCTGCCCTTCACCATCTAGTTGTTTCCCACTGTTCATTTTCCATTTTAGCAATATTCTTCCTAATATGGGCTGTCCAGAACTGAATAAATGGCCTATTACAGATGTGCTACAACTAACTAATACCAAGTCCAGGAGGTCTATCACCTTCTATTCCTGGTTCTTATCTCTCTTAATATAGCCTAATACTGCATTTAATTTTCATGGCTGTCATATCACACTCTTGACTGTTGTGGAATTTGTAGTTCACTAAGTATCCAGATATTTTTTTTCCAGAAGAACTGCTGTCTAGCCATACCTACCCCATTTGTTACTTGTGAAGTTGAATCTTTGAACCCAAGTGTAAGAGTACACAATTTGGCCCAATGTTCTAGCCCATTAATGTATTTGAATCCTGACTCTCATCCAGTCTTTTCCAACCCAGATCCTATGATGTTCATGACATTTTTTGAATTTGGAATTATTTTTCAATTTTCCAAGGATGGACTCTACAACACCTTTCTTTTAAATATTTACTGATGCAGAACGAAGATCAGTGATACTTGGTATTTCTCAACATAAATGAAGATGAAAACTTTTTATTACTTTATCCCAATCCAATCTTTTGTTCAGTCATTTTTTCAGTTGTGTTTGACTCTTCATGACCCTATTTGGGTTGTTTTTTTTTTTTTTTGTCAGAGATACTGGAGTGGTTTGCCATTTTCGTTTTCAGCTCATTTTACAGATGAGGAAACTGAGGCAAATAGGGTGAAGTGACTTGCCCAGGGACACACAGCTAGTCTGAACCTGTATTTGAACTCAGGAAGAGGAGTCTTCCTGATCCAAGGCTGACCATCTATCCACTGTGCCACCTACTTGCCCTCCAATCAAATATAGAAAAGAAAAAATATTAATCAGATGCCCAACTCTCTCTGGTACTATGGGAGCCAGCAAGTACAGTGACTGAAGTCAGCTCTACTTCATAGCAATGCTATGTATCAGTTCTTGAAGCAATGCAGTCAATCCCCAGCATGTAGTAATGGAGCAAAGAAGATGAGTTCAAGTCAACAAAGACAATTAGGAAACCTTTATAGCTTCTCCTGAGTCACTCCTGGGTGATAGAGTTTAATTCTTTTGTTTGAAGGATTTATGGACTCAGTAATATCAGATACCCATATTCAAATGTCATTAGAAAAGTATTATCTCGAGCCAAGACAAAATGATTTGGGGATGGATTATCTGCCATTATAATCCATGGGCCATATTTCTAAGGCAGCTAGGTGGCTCAGTCAATAGAGCACTGGGCCTTGAGTCAGGAAGACCTGAGTTCAAGTCCAGCCTCAGACACTTCCTAGCTGAACAACTCACTTAATCTCAGTTTTCCTCATATGTGTAAAGTAGGCATAATAATGGCACCTGCTGCCCAGGGTTGTGTTTAGCACAATACCAGGCATACAGTAAGTGCTTAACAAATATTAATATTATTATTAAATTATTAAATGTTAATGGTATTATTCCTTCCATTATTTAAAAAAAAATGAGTTGTCTGACATTCAATGTTCTGGTTTGGTGGTTCTTTGAATTCTGTCTTTTAGTTTCATTCTCCTCTGTATGAGCTCATAATGAAATGAGCAATGATCAGTTATGTCTTCCAAGGGCTTCTCTCATCACATGAGACAATAGAGCTTTATAGGAGAAATTGTAGTTGTGAATTCAAAGGCTAGTATTTGGACTGTGAAGGCTCTTTATTTCCTAAAGAAAAAACCTTACCATCATTCCCAAGGGGCTAGCCATATTGGAAACCAACAGGACAAAATTCTTCCACAATCGATTATTTCATTGATCCACTGATGGAGATTCCAGTTCATTCATGCTTCAGGAAATAGCCTTTATGAATTGCCATCCCCCCTCCCCCATGGTCCTCTGGTGGCCAACCCCCTGGCCTGAATAAATGCAGCTGGTCTAGTCTCTGGACAAAAGATACAGTCTGTCGCTGAGTCTGTACTTGCAGCTTTTCTAACTTGATAGGAACTGCCAAACCCTTCATGTCATTGGCATAAGCTTTGAGAATCTATCAATCATTGCTTTGCTACAATGAGTCATCAGAAGAGGATGCTATTGGGGGGATGAGTTTCCCAACATCTGAATCTGAAGACCTCACAGGCCACCCAAGGGCAATATGTACCTGGGCATAAGCCCTCTTTAAACAACACTTCCAAGAAGTCTCCAGTTAAAGACCCCCATTGACAGGTGTCAACTAGAAAGATTTTTCTTGCCTCTCTGAATCTTCTCTCCTTTGTTCCTACCTCTGCCCTTTGGGGTCAATCAGAATAAATTCAAACCCTCTTCTACAATGCCATGTCAAATGAAGTCATCATGTTTCCCTGTATCTCTTGTCTGGGCTAAACAATTCTAGTTCTTTCAGCTAATCCTCATATGGCATGGTTTAGAGCTGAGATGTCAAACACAAGACCTACAGCTGACAAGTGGACTGAAACACAAGTGTAGCCCAAACCAGATTAAAATGGAATTGGAAAATACTTAGTAAAATAAAAAAGTCAATGGAACATAGGTAATTTTCATCTAAAAGTGAACATGTGTTGGAGACAAGGATCCTCATGTCCAGTTTAGTGGCACCCCGACTTCTATTTGAATTTAAAACCACCGATTTAGAGTCTTCTAACCATGCTGGTTATCATTCCCTGGATATACTCTACTTTTCCAATGTTCCTCCTAAAATTTGTTGCCCAGAACTGAACTCATCTACCTAGATATGGACTTACCGGAGCAGAGGACAGAGGACCATTTTCTCACAATTCTGGACACTATGCTTCCATTAATGCAACCTGGAATTACAAGTAGCTTACTTGACTGAAGTGTTACACTGTTGAATAATATTGAGCTTGTAGTCAACTACAATCCCCAGATCATTTTTGTACAAATTGTTATCTAGGCAGACCTCTTCAAAATTTAAGCAAATGGGACTGAAAGTGGATAACTGGTACCATGACACAGGAATGAGCTCTATCCATGATGATCCTCCATGGAGGTTCATAGACCTGGAATTGAAAAGAGCCTTCAATGTCCCTCTTCTTACAGATGAGGAAAGTGAGGTCCAAGGAGGTGAAGAAACTCACCCAAGGTCAACAGGTAGTAAGTCAGGACTTGAACCCAGGTCCTTTGATTCGTTCCACTGCACCACTAGGCCTTAACAGATTTATATAAATGTACTTCTCAAATCCCAGAGAAATCCTTTGAGGAAAGGGAGCTGCTTCCACAGCATCTGTAACACTGGCAATGAGATGAGGATAGGGTGGGGAAGGGGAATTGAGAGACAGACAAGAGTAACAGAGGGAAGAGAGATTATTTAAGACATGACTTCACTGCTAGGAATCTTGGTTTTGTCAAGCACCTGGCTTCCTATGATAACATCAGATGAAATCAACTTTTTTGGTTAGGTGTCTGTAGCTATCCATGAATTATGGCAACATATGACTATATTCCTGCCAAGAACACTTGGTTAATGTATGACAGCCTGTTTTAGCTAAGATATGGTCATTATTTCATTTTGGCAAAGATATTTGTTCTAAATGAACACAATGACCCTGACAATTTAGCCTCCTTCTTATTTCTCATCATCCTTTGTTGAACTAGTTTGCATGTTCCTACAATTAAGGCCTTCCAGGAAAAAAATGATCTCCAGATTGGGGCTCCCCAGGGGGCAAAGTTGAGCTTGATATGTACAGATTTAGAACTCAGTGGGCAGGAAAGCAATGAATTGTTCCTGCAGCCAAGCTTAAGGTCAAATGAAGCCCCTTTCTGAAGGGATGGACAGCTCCCACTGTCGCTCTCACTGATGAAGGGAAGGGAGAGATCCAGTTGGCATTTCTGCCAGGGATACTTGAGTGGCCAGGAAAGCAAGAGAGGCACCAGGTTGCAGGAGGTGGAAACCGACCTTAGAGGCAGGGACAGAGTATTCAGTGCAGCGGTGGGACATGTCTGAAGGGCTAGCGATATTGGGCAACAGAGGCTCACTGATGATTCTCCTTCTCTTATGTCTCTTCCCATCACATCCTCATTGTGTCTATGGAGGAGAGGTGGGGAGGTAGAGGTTCACAGATGTTTGTGTCACACAAGGTTGTGCCTCAAATTACAACTGAGTTCACACAGCATGTACTAACTTGCGAAGGGGAAGCAAGCAGTGATGACAGTTACACTCAGATCTGGTCCAGCATTAATGATCTAATGGTGTCAGCTGAGCTCAGTCCCCATCCCTAAAGCAGGGTATGGCTGCTGGCCCTGAGATTTTTCTCTATCCTCATTGCCCAGCCTTAGTTCAGGGCCTCACAACTTCCTCCTTGGACTTTAGCCATAGCTAAGAAGACATAGTCTTCTTACCTTCACTCTCTGCCCTCTTAAATCTATCCTACATATGACTGTCAAAATAATCTTCTTTATACATACATTTGCTCAATGCCTATTGCCCATCTGCCTGGTATTGAAGGCCCTTCACACTGATGTCACCGTACATGTCTTTTTTGAAAATGTTTGATTGATTCTTATTTAGTTTAATTGATTTTTATTTTTTATATCACTATCATTTCCCAATAGCATTCCCTCACTCTCACCTGAGACTCCTCTTGTAACAAAGGAAAATAAAGCAAAACAAAGAAACGCATAGATTATGTTTGACTACATATGCCTCCTTCTACACCTGCAGCCCACCACTTCTTTACCACTGAATTTCTACTCATCCATTAGAATGCAACTCAAATGATACCTCTTCCCTCACTAATTGCCTCCCTGTGGGTGACAATCCTCCTCTTCGGGGCCCAAATAGCACTTTTTTGTTAAGACCAATCTGATGCATTGATCGTGAAAATTGGTACATTATTATGTTCATGTCTTAGAATCAAGGAGTCACAGAACATCAAAGCTGGAGAGACTGTCTCAACCCCCTCATTTTATAACTGGTCTTCTTGCTATTTCTCAGACATGGAATTCTGCTTCCTATCTCTGTGCCTAGCCACTCATGCCCCAGGGACCAGTTACTTAGCCAATGCTGCCCTTATAAAAGTAGTGCTTTCGACAAAAGTTTCCCCTGGGTTATTCTGGCCATGCTGAGCAAGTGAGTCCTAAATGTTATCTTGAGTTTGCTTCACTCCTAGCCTAGCTTTGGTCCTTGGTTCTGTTAACTCCAGGGCTCCTAGCTCTTGGCTCTAACCTGATGAATCAATCAATCAATCAATCAGTCAATCAATCAAGAATTCATGAAGACCTACTCTGTGCCGGTTTTATACTTGGCACCTAAAAGTGGGACAGGGAATAAGAAGCATAAAACCCAGTTATTGTCCTTTAGGAGCTCCCAGTGCATCTGGAGAGCTGAGCCCTAAAGGTCAGTCAGTAAATAAGCATTTATTAAGTATCTACTATGTGCCAGGCACTATACTAAGCACTGGAGATATATAAGAAAGAAAGATAAATATAATCCCTGCCCCTAAAGAGCCCACAATCTAATGGGGGAGATAACATGCAAACAAGTATGTACAAATGAGCTATATAAAGGATAAATGGGAAATTTAAAACAGAGGGAAGGCACTAGAGATAAGAAAGACTGGAAAAAATAACCAGGAGGCAGCCTGAGGTTATGGAATGACAACTGGCCTAGGAATTAGGAAACCTGGGATCTAGTCCCAGTTCTGCTACTGTGTTCTTTTGGATAATCTCCTTGCCCTTTCTGGGCTACCATTTCCTCATCTAGAAAATGGAGGGGGTTAGACTTCACAATCTCTAAGAAATAGCAGTTCTTTCAGCAGTAGTATTCTACGATTTTAATACCTGGGAAATTCACATCCCTTCTTTGGGTCTCAGTTTCCTCCTTTGTTAAATGAAGGGATTGAATAAGATAATCTCTAAGTTCTCGTTAAGCTAAGATATGATATGGATAACCATAAGGTGTCTCTGCCAGCCACATCCCTGATCTATTTAACAGGAAGAATCAGAACCTGGGCAAGATGGCAATTACCTCATTGATCATTGCCCTTTTCCCCAATGAATGGAAATGGTAAGCCACTCTATGACTCTCAGAAAGTGGACAAACTTCTATACCCACTCTTCATTCTAAAGCAGGGTTGGGGAATCTGTGGCCTTGAGGCCACATGTGGCCCCCTAGGTCCTCAAGTGTGGTCCTTTGACTGAATCCAAACTTCACAGAACAAATCCCCTTAATAAAAGGATTTGTTCTGTAAAACTTGGACTCAGTCAAAAGGCCACATCCAAGGACCTAGAGGGCCACATGTGGCCTCTAGGCCGCAGGTTCCCCATCCCTGGTCTAAAGAATAATGTTAGTTTGAATTTACCCAAAGTTAGCTCTTGAACCTTTATCCTACTGGCACAACCTATCTCCTCCTTGAATTTGCTATATTTCACTAATATTTAGTCATGTGACCTTGGCATAATGGTGTCCTTTCCCCATGAGAATAGATACATGAGGCTTGATCATACATAGTGCTTCACTTTCACATAAGAAAAATAGAATCAGAAAAACAACACATACTAAACCTTCTACCACATGGCTTCAAGCCCACAGCTTCTCATGGACATAGGCAGTCCACATATAGTAGAGGACTACGGAGATATAAATTGGTTTGTTGAGTTCGTGTAGACATCCCTCCTGTGGGTAGGCAAAGAGCCTATAGGAAAGGCTACATAGTCCGTAGCTGATATTTGACTAATGCTTCTAGCATTTCAGGGACAGGTTCTTGACAAAGAGTCAGAAATTATTCAGAACCTGGGACTCCATTCTTCTCTATGGTGTAGGGGAAAGACTCAGGATCCCTTAAGAACTGAAACTCCTGATGGTCCACGCTGTTTCATTTGGTGTCTTGTCACTCACAGAGACTTCCAGTTGCTTCTCACTATAGCTACCACAGGGCTGTAGGCAAGGGCAGACAGGTGTGGAGAAAAATGCTTTCTCCCCTGCCCGCCATCTTGCCTCCTCTGTCTCTGCCCCTGTCTCTAACCTAAAGTCCTTCCATTTAAATTTCCTGAGGCCACAAAGTATGCCCTATACCCTCAAAGTTTCTAAGTTCTTGACCTTGGCTCTGACACATCTCCATGACTGCCACATCTTATCGCTTTTTAATGTACATGCTTTCCATTGACATCAAAGCCTCGGCATCTGATGCCACTGGGGGCCAGGGAGATAGAGCAAAGAGTGCTACATATAGCTCCAAGTCCTCACTTCTGCTCTAGGGGCCTGAGTTTATGCCTCTGTCAAAACAAAGGAATTGGGCTGTAAGATCCCTAAAGTCTCTCCAGCTGCTAAGATTCTAGAGGCAGCTTGGTGAGGTGGAAAGAGTAATGGGTCCCCTCATCTGTCAAATGGAAACAGCACTGACTCTGTCTACTTCATAGAGGTCTTGCAAGAGAAGCATCGTGTAAACCCAAGAGAAGGGCCTTTGAGCATGCTAGTACCACTTCCCGTGAGACTATACAGAATGGCCAGAGGACACGCGGGCTTCATAAATTAAATCAAATACATTATGTAGTACGTTTATTTTTATCTGAGTCTACAGCCCTTGGATTATTTTTATCACCTTTTTAAAAGGAGAATTCAGTTCTCCCTGGCCGTCCCATCAATTTGTCAAGTTTGGATTCTGAAATCTATATATCCATATAAAATTTACACCCCCTCCAAGCATATTTTTATCCCCACATAAAATTTATGGCAGCTGTGCTTTGCCAATATGGCTCCCATAAAGGTTTTGTTTAGACGGATAGTGTGGATGCTATACCGGGATAATGATTTCCTTGGTGCTGGCTGGTCAGAGGTGGAAGCTATGGAGTAGAATTGCTTACACTAGGTCTTTTGGGGAAGCAGGTTGGTGGGGTGAAACAGCACCAAATTTGGAATCAAAGGACCTGGGTTCAAGTCCTGGTTTTCATGTGACCGAGGGACTCAACTTTATCTGAGCCTTAGAGTCTTCATCTGTAAAATGGGGACAATCACACTTGTACTGACTCCCTCAAAGGGCTGTTGTCAAGAATGCATATGGTAGGTCCTAACATGCTCACATCAGGCACATGTTGACAGGGCCATCTAGGATATCTAGTCCAACCCATTCCTTTAAAGGAATCCCCTTTGCAAAATAATAGACAAAGTCTTTCCTAGAAGACCTCTGGTGAGGGGTGCCCCCACTGTCTCCCAAGGAAGTCAATTCTGTGATTATATTATGAAAGAAGGTCACTGACTTAGGGTCTAACTGTCCAGTCAGACCCTAGCATGGCACAAGGTCAAGTAGAGATTTGACTTATTCGTGTAAAACCTGGAGCATCTGGTGGAGCCATATACCCAAGGTAAATTTCCCCAGGGATATTGGCAACTGTCCCCAGCAGGAACTTAGATCTAGCTCTCCCTGATAGCCATCATCCAACAAAGAAAGGCTGGAGAAGAGAGAGTAACACAGAGTGACTATAGCTGCCAATGACAGATGCTGAGTTGGAAGGGAAAGAGATATATTGGAAGTAGCCTAATGTTATGGAAAGAGCCTTGAATTTGGGGTTGGAGGACCTGTGCTTAAATTCAGTCTCTGCCACTTATAGGAGCACAGAATTTAGAAATGAATGGGACCTTAGAGATCCAGTCACTTCATTTTACAGAGGAGGAAATTAAGGCCCAGAGAGGGGGAATTGGTTCGGCAAGAGTCACAGTCAGTAAGTAGCAGAGACAATATTCAAACCCAAGCCCTCTGATTCAAAATTAGCATGGTGTAGACCACTGGATTTAACGATAGGAAGACCTAGGTTTGAATCTTACCTCATACACTTACTATCTATATGACTCCAGGCAGATCACTTGGCCTCTGTGAGCCTCAGTTTCCCCATCTGTAAAATGGGTATAAGAAGAACACTTACTTCACAGGGTTGTTGTGAGGATCAAATGAGATAATTTATGCAATTATCTTAAAGCAAATCTGAAATATAATAGCATGTTATATATAATGTATAAGATAAATGTCAGTTATTATTATTATTACTATTACTGTCATCATTACTTCCATCATAACCTTGGGCACACAGTCTCTCTGGCCCTTCATTCTGCAAAACCACTGGCTGACCTCTAAGGTCCTATTCTATAGCTAAATCCTATGACTCAATGACCCCATGGAATACTACACAGATATGGATCCCTTTAACTCCTGAGACAGCCATTCGCTATCTAGATCATGGAGATCTGTATTGTGAACTGAGCTGAGCTGCTGTCTTACAGTGCTGTTTCCATGTAATGGTCAACACTCTTCACTATTTTCTTTGCCATAGATGTCTCCTAATGAATGTCCCATGATAGCCATACTGCTGAAAAATATCCCTAACCAAGCACTCAGATCACATGATACTTTCACTGAACAGGTCTCCAGTTGATGATGATGTTCTTTATCATCATCTGATCCCAGACTTTCCTCTTGCTATTCTGAGACATCATTCTCCAAGTGGGAGGTCTATGTGGGATTTGTTGCTTTCTCTATGGCGGTCAATTCCATCACCGATCTCATTGGAGTGGAGCAGAGACCAGCAATGGAGAATTTCAAAGGCAGAGGGGATTTCCCTCTTGCCTCCTGAGAGAGGCCATCTTAACCAGCTTCCACCTTCAGCAAGCATGATGTAGCAGGAAAAGCACTGGTTTCAGAAGACCTGGGTTCAAATCACAGCATTGTTCATCTAAGAAATGAAGGTGTTGGAGTATGTGATCTCTATTGACCTTCGCAGCTTGAAATCCTATGAAGGTCTCAACCAAAGGTTGGAAACTTCCAGCTGGAGCCATAACCTAGATAGGGCTACCTGGTCTTTGCTCTGGTGCACTAGAATTTAGAGAGCATAACACTTTTAAATAATGATTTTAAAAGATTGCATAGTTGTTAAATGTGTCACATTTACATTTTGACTGTGCTTTCTGCCATTAGCAGTAGAGAAACAGTAGCTCTTAGCACCTAGTTAGCAAGAATAATGAGTTTAACTAGGAAGCTAGCATATGGCAGGCTTCCTCCCCCAGATCACAGCCTACCAGGTGAGCTCCTGCTTGGTCTGACCTGGCATGACCTGCTCCCCCCTTCAGTGGCCTCCCTAGTAGCAGCCTCTCAAGTGACCCGCCCTGGACTGGGCTGGTGCCCTGAGGACTCTCCACCTGCTCCACTTAATTTGCCTTAATTACTTCTTGTATTCTTTTCACATCATTAAATCAGGAAGTTTTTTGAAAGCACTTCAGCGCCATTTGGCGTGGGCACCTACATTACAAGTTACTGCTCTTCCTCACATCTTTCAGTCTGGTCCAGGCCTTGGCTTTCTTTCATTGGCAAACAGCCCTCCAAGATGGCTTCGTTCTGCCAGACAGAAGGATGCAGAATTTCCCACTGGAGCAGGGGTTGGGGTGGATAGAGGAGGTTGCTATGGTAACAACTCATTGATCCGTGCTGTGAGGGAGAGAGGTGTTCTGGATGAATGACTATCCAAAGAACTAAAGCTTATCCCCTCAAAGGTTAAAAAGAAAAGACTTAATCGACCGGCATTTGTTGATCAGCCCCTTTGGCTGGTTTAGAGGCAGCTGTGGAGAAAGGAAAAGAGGGCAAGATATGGAATTAGAATACCTGGATTAAAATCCCAGCTTTATTACTTACTGTGTGATCTTGGGCAAGTTGCTTAACCTCTCTGTGCCACAGTTCCCTCATTTGTGAAATGAGGGAGTTGGACTATATGGCCTTCAAGATCCCTTCTAGCTCTAAGTCCATGATCCTTTGGATCAATTCTAATTATGGAATTATAGTATATTGGAAGAGCCTAGTATATAGCCTAGTGTACTGGAAAGAGCTAGGGAGTATATCTCTGAAGCTCTGCTCTGGTACTTACTCCCTGTGTGACCTTGGCCAAATAATTTGATCATTCTGGGCCTCAGTTTTTCCATCTATAAAATAGGATGTTCTCGCCAGTTGACTCTAACACTCTGTGCCCTGTGGAAGGAAGAAGCCCAGGGATATTTACATTCCCCAAATAGGATAATAGGACCTGGGTTTTTTTTTCAATTTCATTGTCTACTTTCTGTATGATCTTCTATTCTTGAAAGCTTCCCATCATTCTTAGGCTGACTTTCCCTACATAATTTTAGTCCCTGGGTTCCTTTCTATCTTTCCTCTGAATCCTCTAAAATTTGCTTCCAAAAGTTCTAGGGCAAGTCACTGAATCATCTGTAAGATAGAAGAAATAATATCTTACTACATCTCTTTCAAGGTTTTTATGAGAAAAGTGCTTTTTAATCCATAAAGCAGTGACTTCCTGCCAAGATGGCTTCCTGAACAGGATAAGGCTACCCAGCTCCCACATATCTACTCCATCAAGACCCTGAACTTTGCACCAGACTGAATAATCATCAAGAAATCCAATGGAGGGGCAGCTAGGTGGTGCACTGGATAGAGCACTGGCCCTGAAGTCAAAAGGACCTGAGTTCAAATCTGGCCTTAGACCAAACACTTGACACTTACTAGCTGTGTGACCCTGGGCAAGTCACTTAACCCCAATTGCCTAAAAAAAAAAGAAAGAAAGAAATCCAATGGAAAACTACAGTAACTTCTTCCAAACGCTGCACAAAAAGTCAGGCAGCATCTCAGGGGTCACAGAAAAGCAACAAAGCCAGTGAAAGCAGCTCCCAGAGTGACCAGAGACAGGACACAGCCAGGCTATTTGTTCAGAGGCAGCAAAAATGGAAGGCTCCCTTGAAAAAAAGCCAAGATGGGGGTCCTGGAAACCCTGGGGAGCATCAAAGGACAGCAACCAGCAACCAGCAACCAGCATGGTGATACAGTTCTCAGACCAGAACAGTCTCGAGCCAGAGGATCTGATGTTTCTAATACTCTCTCCTGAGATGCCGTAGAGAGCTCTGAAGATCCAGTGCTCTGAACTTCAAAGACCCAGGAGGGCCTTACCCTAAGAGGTAGAGGTCAGCACAGAATCCCAAGGTAGTCTGAGTGAGAGGGTTTACCACCCCATCCAAGAGCCCAGCAAGGGCACAAAGCCCTAATTTAGGCCCTAACTCTGGAGAGATTAATACATCAAAGAAAACACCAGCCAGTATCAAAAATTATTACAAATCTAACTCTGTAACAACTATAAGTAGAGACTCAAAGAGGGAGGTGGATTTTCTACAAGAACTACATGAATACATAGAAGAAGCAAGGGATAACAAATGAAATAAAAGTTCTGGAGGAAAGAATTAGAAGAGAAATATATAGCTTAGAAAAAAAGTGGTAAACCTCACCCAAGTGTCAAACTCCCTGAAAACTAGAATGTATTAAACAAAAATCAATCACTCCACAAGACAGCAAGAAATATTAAGAAAAAAGTCAAAAAAATTTAAATAAAATGTAAGATATCTGATATTAAAAAAACAACTGACCTGGAAAATAAGTCAAAGAGGGATTCTCAAATGAATCAAGTCTGGACACTATATTTGTAAAAATCAGAAATCAAAACTGTCCAGACCTATTAAAACTAGAGGGCAAAGTAAAGATAAAAAGAATCCACCAATCACTTTCTGAAAGGTCCCCCAAAAGGAAAACTCCTAGAAATGTCATAGCCAAAATTCAAACCTTTGTTAAAGAAAAAATACTGCAAGCATACAGAAAGGAACTATAGGCAGGATCACACAAGACCAGGCAGCTTCTACTAAAATTGAGAGGAGACCTTGGAATACAATATTTTAAAAGACAAAGCCTTACAACCAAGAATAGCTTGCCTTGTAAAGCTGAGTTATAATGCTAGAGATATGAGTAAATCAAAGAAAACACCAATCAGCAGGAAAAGTTATTGAGAATCTAACTCAGTAAAAACCACAAGCAGAGACCAAAAGGGGGAAAAAATGTATTTTCCACAAGGACTACATGAATACCATGGGTCTTTAAAGGAATAAAGGACTTTCAAGCATTCCTGATAAAGAGACCAGAGCTGAGTAGGAACTTTAAAATCCAAACACAAGAGTCAAGGGAAACCTGCAAAGGTTAATTTATTTGACCAATTGGAAAGGGCTGAATGATGATCTTGTCCTAACATTCTAATAGGAGGAAAAAAACACAAGTGTCCTTTCAGAACTTTAATGTCTTCAAAGGGTACTGAAGGAGTTACATAAGAAAAATATGGTCTTTGGGAACAGATTTGTTCTCTTCTGAGATTTTGAACAGGACAAAGAAAAGAGAGGTTAAAAAGGTGACAATTTCAGAATCACTGGCCCCCATTGTACAGGGAAAAAATGCTGCGAACATGTAGAAAGAGGGAGTTTAAGTAGCATGGAACCATAGTAGGTATTACACAAGACTTGGCAGTTTCTACCAAAAACCAGAGGAGGATACTGTGAAGCAGTGGTCATTAAAATGATTTGGTACTGGTTAGATAGAAAGGCTGATCAATGGAACAGTTTGGGTACACAGCACACAGACACAAGAAAATACAGTAATACAGTATTTAATAAACCCAAAGACCACAGCTACTGGGATAAGGACTCACTAATTTACAAAAAAACCTACTAGGATAACTGGAAAAGAGTTTGGCAGAAACTGGGTATAGACCAACAACTCACATCATAGACCAAGATAAATTCCAAACAGATATATAATTTAGACAAAAGGTAACATCGTAAGGAAATTAGAAGAAGAAATAAATTATCTTTCAGATCTATGGATAGGGGAAGCATTCATGACTAAACAAATGATAGAGAGAATCGGAGAAAATAAAATGGACAGTTATGATTATATAGAATTGGAAAGTTTTTGCATAAATAATCTAATGCCGTTAAAATTAGAGGGGAAACAGGTAACTGGGGAAATTTTTTAAAATAAGTTTCTCTGATAAAAGTTTCATGTCCAAAAGCCATTCTCCAATAGATAAATGTTTCAAAGGATATCAACAGGCAGTTTTCAAAGAAAGAGAGCTTCACCATCAAAACCATATGAATAAAATGCTCCAAATCACTCAAAATTAGAGAAATGCAAAGGAAAGCAACTTTGATGTACCACCTTACATACATCAGATTGGCAAAGATAACAAAAGGAGAAAATGAGAAATGTTGGAGGAGCTATGAGGAAACAGGCACCTTAATGGACTGTGAATTGGTTCAACTATTCTAGAAAGAAATTTGGAAGTATGCCCCCCACTAAACTGTGCATACCCTTTGACCCAAATATATCACTACTAGGCTTATATCCCAAAGAGACAAAGAAAGAAGAAAAAGATCCATATGTACAAAAATATTTATAGCAACTCTTTTTTGTAGTACCCAAAAATTGTAAACTAAGGCAATGCCTATCTATTTGTGGAATGACTAAACAAATTATGGTATGTGGATGTAATGGAATATTATTGTGCCATAAGAAATTATGATATGGACAATTTCACAGGAAACTAGGAAGATGTCTATGAACTCATGCAGAGTGAAGTGAGAACAATTTATACAATGAGAAAAACATTATAAAGAAAAAACAACTTTGAAGGATATTAGAACCCTAACTAATAAAAAGATGAACTATGAGTCCATAGAATTAAAGATGAATCATGCTACTGACATCCTACCGGAGAGGTGATGGACTTAAAATGCAGAAGGAGAAGACACATTTTTTGGTCATGGCCAATGTAGGAATTGTTTTTCTCAGTATTTCTTATGAGGATTTTGTTTTTGTGGGTTTTTTTAATTGTTCAATGGGAGAAGGAGGGCTGTGGGAAGTAGAAATAATACTTGCTTGGAAAATTAGTCACTCAATTAATTAGAAAACAACATAAAATTAAAAACCAGAGAAGATCTTGGAAAACAATATTCCAAAAGGTTTACAACTAAGAATAACTTACCCTGCAAAGCTGAGTATAATCCTACAGGGATAAAGACGGATCTTTAATGCTTTAATGGAAGAAAGGACTTTCAAGCATTCCTGATAAAAATATCAGAACTGAGCAGAAACTGTGAAATACAGAGTCCAGAGAAGCCTAGAAAGATAAACTTATCTGAGCAATTGGAAAGAGCTATATGATGATGTAGTGCTAACATTCTAGTAGGGACATTTAAAAAAAACAGGGGTCCTTTAGGAACCTTAATGGCTTCAAAGTGTATTGAAAGATTCAAACAAGAAAAACAGTCAACATGGGAGTGAATTGCTTCTGTTGTAAGGGCCTGAAGAGGATAAAGAGAAGAGAGGGTAAAAGTAGGAATGCATTAGTGTAGAAAGGAGGGAAAAAAGGGTGTAACTTTCTATCTCTCATATTTGGGATGTATAAGAAAACTATACAAACTTGGAAGAAGGGGTGGGAAGAATGGGTAAAGACTACCTTTTTCTTACGAGATGAAGGAAAATTTCAAGAGATGGAGTTTCTGCGTAACTTATAATCTATTTATTAATTAGGCTAGCTCGCAATCAATAAATTGATAGTCAGTGGTTTCTCTCAGTAACCAAAGACATCAAGGGAGACCCTGAAATGTGTTAAATACCTTATGAAAGGGAATTCCCCTGACAAGTAAAAATCAACCTTGATTGGTGGACATTTAATGAAGAGGTGGGCTAAAAGTCTTCAGCTCCTCCTGCTGAGAATGTGGCTTGATCACAAGACTCAGCAATCTTCAACAATCTGGGCAGGGGAAACCATTTCCATCCAGACCTCTCTGACTGGTTTTCTCCTTCATGAGCTGGGTCATCCTAAACTCTAATGGAGGAGATCAAGGACAGGGATTCTTTCCCTCAGGGTAAGGGCTTACCCAAAATGGATTCTGTTTATACTATAAATAGAAATTAGGTGACCTACCCAGAATTGAGGAACATGTGCCATGAGGGCTAGGAGCAATCTCCCATTAGTCAGCCATGCCCCTCAGGGACTAATTGACCTTAACAGGAATTAGGCTTTAATAAAATAGAAGGAAAAGGGTGGATCACAAATTAATGATGAGTTATTAATATAATCGTATAATATTAATTTCTCTCACCTATCTGAAATGGACAAAGAAGGGTTGGACACATATTTTGGTATAGAAATACATCAAACTCAACAGGGAAACAAGCTGGAATGGGGGGGTAGAGGGGAGAAGTCATTAAGAAGGAGGATAATACCAAGGAAGGAATGGACACAAGCAAAATAAAATTCCTGATCCTGAAGGAGGAATTAAAAGAGGAAAAAAAGAAAAGCAAAGAACTAGACTCTAAGAGAGTGACTTAGATTGTTCCTTAGACAATTGGGGAATGGCTGAACCAGCACCATGAGAAATGACAAAAAAGATTTCAGAGATTGCTGTGTGGTATGAACTGAAGCAGAGTTAATTCAATAGAATCAGATCAATTTATATAAAGACAACAACATTGTAAAGCAAAACAACATTAAATGACTTAAGATATCTGATCAAAACAATGATGAACCATGTTTCCAGTAGATTTATAATGAGGTATGTTACCCACTCCTAAGAGAAAAATGATGGACTCAAGAAAGAGACCCACATTTTTTTGGACAGGGGCATTGTATGGATTCATTGTGCTTGACTATGCTGATTTGTTGCAAGGTGGTTGCTTTTTTTCGCTTTTTCTTTCTTTTGGTTAATTGAGGGAAAGGTGTCAAGGGGGATGACGCAGGTAACAATAGTGACACTAATAAAAGGGCTACTGTAACACTTTTTAAATGCACAGAAGGGAATAGAAGGAAACACCAAGAAGCAGGACCATTTTAAAAATAATGTACGGGATATATATGTGTATGTGTGTATATATGCATGTGTGTATCTATATAGATTCCTATATATAAAAGTAAATAGTGTAAAATGGAGATTCATGGTTTCATATAGAATCCTCCTTTTATGTTCTGTTGTGTATATGGAAATTCTCTTTTTTAGTGTTTAAGTTCAGAATTTTAAAATAAAATTAAACAACATATAATTTTTTAAAAAATAATCCCTAAAGAGCTAGAGAAATTAGTAATAGTCCCCTAGTACTTTTTTACATCTTCACATGTATCATTTCATTTATTACATTTTCTGATGTTAGACTATAAGCTCTCTGAGGACAGAGACTGTCATTTTTTTCCTTTGTATTCCCAGCACCTACCACCAAGCACATGTGCTTGACACATAGTAGGTGCTTTTAAAAAGGATTTGTTGGCTTTAATTGAACTGAATCAAATTTTAATAGAATTTGATCATAGTAACTACTCTAGTAAGTCTTAAGCCCACTTTGCAGAGGAGCTAGCTGAGGCACCAAGAGGGTAAGTGATTTGCCCAAGGTCACATAGTGAGGGAGTGGATGCATCAAGATTTGAGCTCAGGTCTTCTTACTCCCAATCTATTGCAATGGGTTACTAGATAATATAGTGTATGACAACACTTTGAGCATCTCACATTTTTCTATTGCTGGAAGCACTGAGCTTCAGTTCAACACAAAAGATTTACCCAAAAGCTGCATAATTTAAATGACCCAAGAAAAGAAATGCCCAAATCAACCCATTCCCAGCCCACTTGCAGGACATTGCAAAATTCATTGTGCTCTTTATACTTGATGGAAGGGAGATGCTCAGACCTGTTTCCCTCTCCCTTGGAGAACCTCTGTGGCAAGCTGAAAGGTGCAGATGTAGTCAGGGGGTATAGGAATTATACTGATAGTAATACCAGCAAGAACAATCACTAAGCACTTATTTAGTGCTTACATATCCCAGGCACTGTGCTAAGTGCTGGGGATACAAAGGAAAGAAAAACAGCCCCTGCCCTCAAGGAGTCTGAGGCCCAGAGAAGGGAAGGGACTTCAGTTTAGAGAATGTCAAAGCTGGAAGGGACCTCAGAGATTTGTTGTTGTTCAGTTGTTTCAGTTATGTCTGACTCTTTGTGATCCCATTGGGGGTTTTCTTGGCAAAGCTAATGGAGTGGTTTACCATTTCCTTTTCCAGCTCATTTTACAGATGAGGAAACTGAGGCAAACAGTGAAATGACTTGCCCAGGATCACGCAGCTAGTATGAGGCCAGATTTGAACTCAGGAAGCTGAGTCTTCCTGACTCCAGACCTGGCACTCTATCCACTGCACCACTTAGCTGCCCTGGACAGATTATGATTCCCACTTGTGAAGGAAGTTCCCACACTGACAAAAACACAGGTATTTGACACTGGAAGCTAAGGCTTGGGGAGGGTTAACTGATTTCTCTGTAGTTATATATTTACTCATTTCAAGGAGAAGCTTCCTAACAATCAAAGCTTTGGAATGGGAGGTAGTGAGTTCTTTATCACAAAAGTGCTTCAAATAGAGGCTGGAGGATTTGTCAGGAATGCTGTAAAGGGAACTTCTGATCAAGTATGGGCTAGTCTAGATGCCCCCTGGGATTCTGGAAAGTCTTAGAGAAAAGATTCAAATCCCAATTTCCTGACTCCATCACTGCCTGGTCTTCCATGCTCTTTCAAAGGGGCACTCAAAATCAGAGAACAGAACTCCAATTTCTGCTTGCCACTTACTACCTGTGTATCCTTGAGTAAGAAACTTAACCTCAGTTTCCTTATTTGTAAAATGAGGAGCTTCAACTCGGTGACCTCTAAGGTACTTACCAGCTCTAAACCCTCTGATACATTATACCTTGGTGCTTCCCTAGGAAGATACCTAAGACTTCCCCTGGTCCACCCTACACCTCCCTGATCAGCCTTTCCAGAGCTGGGTCCTCCATGGAAGGGGCCACAGAGCAGTGTAAATCAGTCATATCTGGCCAACCACAAAAGGAGTCAGTGAAGGAAGGAACAAGGAGCCACTTGGATCCCCAAGAAATGTCAAGTGATGGAAAGCAGGCCCCAGACTTGACCCTCACTCACTGCTTGCTCAAATTCCAGCAGTCACAGGGCTATAGCTGGAGCAGGAGGCCCCAGCCCCTGACACTGGGAAGGCTACATAATTGGTACTTTCTACTTCCCTCAGAAATCATCAGGTCATGAATTGCACTCAGTGGTGTATTTAGAAGAATGGAAATTGGCTACTATAATGAGACAGTGGAGAAAGATGGTGCACTAATAATAATGCTAATAGTAATGATGGTTAATGATCACCTTAGAATAACAGGGACCTTAGAGACCATCAAGCCCAATTCCTTCATTTTACAGAAGAGGAAACTGAGGCCCAAGGAGGTCAGGTGCCTTGCCCAAGGTCACACATAGGATCATAGATCCAGAGTTGGAAGGAACTTTAAGAGGCCATCTTGCCCCACCCCTTCTTTTTACAAAGGAGGAAACTGAGGCCCAGAGAAGGGAAGTGATTCATCCACATTCACATAGCTAGGAAATGACAGAATTGAGACTCGGAGCTCAGGTCTTCTGACTCCAAATATATGGAAGAAGGGCTAATTGATGAGAGCAGAGGGGTGGGCCCTACAGAGGCCCTCATGAGAAAGGAAGCCTAACCCACCTGCAGCATGGCCCTTAGTAGCTGCAGAAGAGACAGTGGCAGAGAACAGCTAAGTTCCCAAGGCTCATTGCTACAAGGAAGGGACTCCATGTCATCCTACCTTGGAAGGCAAGCAGTCACTTCCTCCTCAGAGGTGTCTCAGAGGATTGAGGGGTCCCAGTGACAATAACAGGCAATATCAGGCCAGATGTAGAAAAGTAGAAAGTCTGCTTAGGAAATCAGGCCAGATGGAGTAAAGTGGAAGATCCATGTTGGGATTTAGGGGTAGATGGGGAAGTTAGGTGGTGCTGCAGTGGATAGAGCACTGGATTTGGAATCAGGAAAACTCATCTTCTTGAGTTCAAATACGGCTTCCGACACTTACTCACTAAGGGACTCTGGACAAGTCATTTCACCCTGTTTGCTTCACTTTCTTCATCCGTAAAAATGAGCTAGAGAAGGAAATGGCAAACCACTCCAGTATCTTTGCCAAGATAACCCCAAATAGGGTCACCAAGAGTCAAATGTGATTGAAACAACCAAACAACAAGAAAAAGGCTAGAAAGATGTGACCAGGAAAAGACCATGAAGCCTCATTGTTAAGGCTCCAGAATCTGAATCTTGTCCTGTAGGAAATGGGAAACATTGATGGTTTTTTTAGCAGGGATGGGATATGATGACCAGGTTGTAAGTATGGCTTGTGGAAAAGGTCCTACACCCGCAGTGTGCTACCCAAATGCCACATGGCCTAAAAATAGTTCACCACTACAAAGGCATAGCTATGGCTCAAAAAATACCTGCTGTTCTCCTCCAAATTGCAAATCCCCCTGGGAGAACTACTAGGCTTCTTACTGGAAAGAGCTGTGGATTGGAGACAGGAGATCTTGGGTCAAAATCCCAACTCTGCTGCTCAGTGCTTGTGTGACCTTAAGCAATCACCTTCCCTTCTCTGGGCCTCAGTTTCTGTCTCTATAAAGTGAGAGGTTGAATTGGAATTGAGGGATATGCTGGAGCTAGCTCATAGGGATTCACAAGAATTAACTGTTGTATTTTCAGTGTGAACATTTATGCCTCAGAAATACGCAGGTGCTACAAATAAGGGTTTGGTTTATTTTTTTGTTGATCTTCTAGACTTAATAAAATAATGGAGAAAATGTTATTAGTGCAGATTAAACTTAAAAGTATGTCATGCATACTTGGGGGGGGGGAGCCGGTTGTTAAACAATTACCAGCACACTCCTGAATTCAATGATCTATATATAAGGATCACTGTGGGCCACATACTTAATTTTAGAACGTACTTTTATTTGTTTTACTGTATTTCTATTTATTTTGTGAAGTATTTCCAAATTACATTTGCACCTGGTTCCAGTTGTACTGGGGAAGCTCTGTGGGCCACATGCAGTCTTCTTCCAACTCTAAAATCTCTGGTCCCCCAGACACATTGGGTCATAAATGCTTTAATATAGAGCTATAACTAGGACAAGACCATAGGGACTTTTTTCCCAGAGCACCACGTTTAGGGGGTAGTGACATCACTAGCCCTCAGAAGAGTAGAAACAACAGAGCTTAGCAGCTAGTTAACAAGAATAAATAGTTAAAAGAGGGAGCTACCAACTGGCAGACTATATTGAACTCCTCCGGAGTAACCTTGGGTCTCTGTCCACATCTCCCTCCAGGTTTTCATCCCAACATCCCTCCAACCCAGAGCATGCTTCATGCCACTTACCCAGGTACCAAAAAAAACCAAAACCCATCCCAGCTCTGTATTACCATGAAACGAGTCTATTGAACATCCCTCTCCCTTTCTGGAGGCCCATGGGGCAGTTTGTGGGCCCTCGGTGTCTGAGGGAACCAGGATAGAGCTCCAAAACCATGTACAGACTATTTCCGGCCCTCACCCCTGTGAGTCTCACCTGCGCTTTCTCCACCGGGCCTCTCAAGCGGTGATTAATCCAATAGCACAGTTTCATTTTCCCTCAAGTTCAGCCCTTAATTTATTTGCAGTGAAAAAAAAATCACTCTTGAGTTTTTGGCAAGGGCCTAATTATCCTAAGCCTAATTATTGAGTGTTCAAAGACAGTGCTGAGTCAGCTATCTGTCTCTCCCATCTTCTCCCCTCCACAGCAGCTCAGCTAAGAGAGTCATTTTAGTCTAGCATGTTTTCAAAGGTTGAGGGGTGGGGGTTGGGGAGGAGAGAAGAGAGGCTCCTTCATTCTCCTTCCTCACCAGTGGCTAGTCTAGCTGGGATGGGCTGAAGAAGGGCAGAAGGGACCTGACCCTGAGTCGTGCTTAAGGACACTCAGATAATGATGCTCTCAGCAGCAACAACAAAAATATAATAATAACAGCCCATGCTTCTCTGATGCCTTCCTCAGGAGATCCCTGGGAGAGAGATGGGGAGGAAGTGGGGAATATTCCCTCCCCTCCTCACAGCCCCAGGGATGCAGAGTAAGTTGGGGGCTTTATGAAGGATTTTTTTTGGTCGGGGGGAGGGAGGAAAGGGGACCAGAACTGTGATTTCATCAGTGTGAGTAAGTCCCATCGAGGAAACTTCCTCTACCAACACAGATCAACACCTCCTCTTTGACTTGTCTAGAGCACTGAGAGGATAAGTTACTTGCAGGGATGCACAGCCAGTATGCATCAGAGGCAGGATTTGAACCTAGGGCCTCCTGACTCTGAGGCCAGCCGCCTAGCCCTGATGTAAACATTTCCTATGACTGTGTTTGCCCCATGTTGTAAGGCTCTCAGCCAACCAGTGCAGTGATAGGACAGATTTCAGGTGCTCATTAGGGGCACTCTGTTCTCCACCAGTTAAAGTACCATGCTGACTCACTCAGATGCCTCTTTCCCCCTTCCTAGCAAGCACCTATCACTGGCAGCTGCAACCATTCCATGTCCTGGGAGATGATAAAACATGTTTAACTTGAGTCAGAAAGACCCAGGTTCAAATCCCACCCTAGACATTTACTGTTTACTAAGCAAGTCTCTCTGAGCCTCAGTTTCCTCATCTGTAAAATGAGGCTAATGATATTTAAAATCCCCACCTTACAGGGTTGTGGGAAGGCTCAAATCAGACAATGCACATAAAGCGCATAACTCTACACAACTGTCAGCTTTTATTATTAACTGAGTTTAGGGGAAGGGAGGGCTAAGTCTTCCAAGCCGACCCTCTAGGAAACAGCAAGAACCCTAATAAACTGTAGCCATTTGTCCCCCACAGAGTACCCAGGAGTTCAGCAAAGATGCACAGAGGCCTGATAAATACCAAAAGCCCCGATCAGCCAATTTCAGGGCATAAATCACAGCCCAAATGCCTCGGTTTCTTAAAAATATAAACTGTGCAAAAAAGGGGACATAAAACTCCAGTCAATCAGGCCTTAAATGTTACTCCTATAGGGAGTTTCCACCATTTCCTGGTAATATACTGAGCGATAGAGCTACCGTAAAATACTGAGCCCGAGACAGGCGTTCTCGGAAGGGGAAACTTAAGTGAACCAAATTTACGAGTCAGCTTGCTCTTTAAAGGTGATCCAGTTTCAAACATCACCAGTGCATCTGCCTAACTAGCAAACACCCTTCCCCCACACTAATTGCAGCTCCAGCGTCGGAAATTATGACCCTGGAACCTGCTTTCCAGCCAGCATTGGGGCCTGATAGCCATGCTGGATGGCTATCATTCGGCTCCCACATTTAGCAAAGGAATTGGTCCCATTCGTCAGTTGCCTCTGATCAATATCACCAGAATTGATATTCCGTAAACATCCGCACTTTGCTTCTAAACAAATAATTTCATCATAAGCGAGTTCTCGGTAAAAACTACAATAAGTTTTCACAATATATTATGGGAGCTCTGGCTCTTCGCCTCTGAATAATGGGGCCTTTTGCTGGACGAGTAAATTGAAATTGATTTGTTTCAGCTGCCTCTGCTAGGACACACAATGCCGGCTTACAACAACCCTATTGACTTCTGCAAACAGCACTCGGGCTGGCTTCCTCAAGGACTTGGGCAGAATTTTTAAATCATCCCACCTCCTCTCCCATAACTGCTTTCCACCCCACTCCACCCCACCCCCCAAGAAACCATCCATTTAAATTGGGCCTTGGAACAATCGGCCTTACAGAGACAAGTCAGGGGACTGGCAGAAAGGCACGCTTTGCCTAGCACCCTGGACAGAGGCAGAGGGGAGGGAGACACCAGGATCACAGGGAGGACACACAAAGGAGAGGCTGATTAAAAGCCAGGCCCTGGATGCCCTCATGGATCATGTCTGGGGGTGGGGTGGAGGGGACAGACAGACGCAGAAAGAAGGAGACACAGAGAGAGATCAGACAGAGAGATGAGAGAGAGAGAGAGAGAGAGAGAGAGAGAGAGAGAGAGAGAGAACCAATCCCATATGGAAAGGAAGGGATAAAATATAAGAGAGGCCAGGATGGATATGGGGGGGGAGCGTTTAGTGGTGTTTGTGCTTCATAGATCGGCATAGAAATGAGCAAGACAAAATGCAGCAAAGATATTTGCTCTTCATTGTTAAGGAGGTCTCCTCAGATGCGCTCTGTGTCCTAATGTCTCTCCCAGCTCCCAGTTCTGACATTGTATGTCCTCGACTGCCTCCTATTACCGACACCACATATGCTGAACTGATTATTCCCCCTCCCCCCAAATCTTCTCCCATTAGACTGAGCTCCTTGAGAGCAGGAACTGGTTTTTACCTTTTTTTGTATCCTCAGCACTTAGGGCGCTGCTTGGCATATGTGCCAGGTTCCAAGTGCCATAGTAGACATTTAAATGCTAGTTGTCTGACTGACTGACTGACCCTTCCAAACATGCCTATTTCTAATTAGAGCACCACCATCCTGTAAGTGACAAAGGGCTGAAACCCCATGGTCATTCCTCACTCTCCTCTATCTCCCACATGCAATCAGTTGAGAAGTCCAGGCAAATCTACCTCCTTAAAGTTTACCCTGTCCATCCCCTTCTCTCCGATCACACTGCTATTCACACTAGTTCAAGTCTCTATCTCTTCCTCCTGCCTCAGTCTCTCCCATCTCCACTCAGCTGCCAAAACAATCTTCCTAAGGCACAAACTTGGCCATGTCACTCCTCAGTTCAAAATCATGCATTGGCTCCCTATTGTCTCTAAGGAAAAAAAAATATAGGCTCCTCAGCTTGGCTTGTAAGGCCTTCAACAATATGGCTCCAACTTACCATTTCAGCTTCCTTTCCTATTATGCTCCTCCCACCCTACAGTATACGCCCCCAAACGGTACTTCCCTGGTCCCCACAGTCAGTTCTTGCATCCATGCATTTATATAAGTCACTCCCTATCTCCCACTCATACCTGGAATGCCTTCCTTCCTCATCTCTGCCTTTCAAAATCTTAAGGATTTTCTTGGCAAAGATACTGGAGTGGTTTGCCATTTCCTTCTCCAGTTCATTTTACAGATGAGGAAACTAAGGCAAACAGGGTGAAGTGACTTGTCCAGGGTCACACAGCTAGTAAGTGTCTCAGGCCAGATTTGAACTCAGGAAGATGAGTCTTCCTGACTCCAGGACTGGCACTCTAATCACTGCGCCACCACCTAACCGTCCCCTCCTCCAACTATCTTGATTTTTCTGTGTGCTTGTTGTATCTCCTCCAGTTGAATATACATCCCTCAATGGAAGAAATCTGGGGGGAAGGGAGTTGTCTTTGTATTCCCATGCTACATAGTGCTTTCCAAAGAGGAAATGTTTAATAAATGTTTAATTGAATTGAACCAAAAGGACTCTTAGAAGATAGAATGTAGAAGGAAGAAGGTGGAAGTGACGCTAATCAATCAGTAAACATTTATTAAGGGCCTACTATGTGCCAGGCACCATGCTAAGCACAAGGGACAAGACAGTCCCTTCTCTCAAGGAGTTTATAATCTAAGTAGGGAAGATAAGACACAAAGGAATCTGGAAAGGGATGGGGGGAAGAATGTACCAGGAATGGGGGGGCTTTATCATTCATTAGACATTATTCATTGGAGTACATAATTCAGAGAAGGACTTTAGTACAGATAATATCATAGCTGGGAATGTCCTTTGAATAGAGATCAGAGAATGTCATGGGATCATAGTTTTAGAGCTGAAAGAGACTTTTAAGGCCATCTAGTCTAATACCCTCATTTTACAGATGAGGAAACTGAGGCCCAGAAATGGGAAGTGACCTACCTAGGTTCATACATTTAGTAAGTGAGATTTAAATTCAGGTTTTCCTGACTCCATATTCAATGCCCTATCCACCGTACCATATTGCCTTGGAAGTCATTGAGTACAGCGCCTTTATTTTATGGAGGAGGAAACTGAGTCCCATTGAGGCGACCAGAAGTAGAATGATCTGTCTTGGGAGGTAGTGTGCTACCACCCCTCAATAAGTGTCTCCAAGCAAATGCTTCATGAGTCTAGGATATCTGAAGAGAGTATTCATGATCAGGTTTGGGTTGGACTACAGAGCATCCCAGGTCCCTTCCAACTCAGGGATTCTGGGATTTTGAAGTGGAATGACTTTCTAAAGATTATATAGATGTAGCAGAGCCAAAATTAGAACCCTGAGCTTGTGACTCCAAATTCTATACTGACTCTCCACTGTTCAAAAATCTTCAATGGCTCCCCATGGCCCACTAAACAAAGGTCAGACTCTTGACCCTGGCATTCAAGGCCTTCCATAATCTGCCCCCAGACTTCTTTTTTTTTTAGTTTTACTTCCTGCATATACCTTCTGCTCCTGCCTCCAGTCCCCAAACATAACTTTGCTCATAGCATTCCCTGCCTCCCCTACCACTCTCCCTTTACCTCTCTCATCCACCTCTCTGAAACTTACTCTCTGTACATTATCCTCTGACTTACTCTGAGCATACTCTGGATTCTCCCTGGAGAAGCTGAGGAAGCTAAGAAAAGGCCTTCTCCCTATTCTATTCTTTCCCCACCTCTACATCTGGATGCCTCTGGGGGACATCTGAAAATCTTGGGATCATAGAATGTCAGAGATGGGAGGGACCTCAGAGACCATTTAGTCCAAGCCCCTCATTATATAGAGGAGGAAACTGAGGCCCAAGGAAGAGAAGGGACTTGACCAAAGTGACACAGTTAGAAAGTAGGAGACTTAGAACTCAAATACAGCTCTGGCTCCAAGTCATCACTACCATGCAGTCAATACTATACTCCTAGGGCCCTGCTCCCCCAGCCCCTAGGAAAGCCATGCTCTGGGACCAGATGTTAATGGGTTGATCCTCTCAGGTAGCATCTTTATCTTTTTTACCAGAGACCTCTGATTCCTAATCGCAAATAATGGACTCTCAGACACTGCGTCACCCAGGACAACAGGATCATAGATTCAGAGCTGGGAGAAACCTTAGAGGGTGACTATTTCTACCTCCTCATTTTACAGGTGAGGCCTGTGTGTCCATGGTCACAGAGGTAGAAAGTGCCGTCAAGATTTAAGCCCAGCTGTCCACATCCAGAAAAAGAATTATGGAGTCTGAATGCAAATCGCAGCATATTGTTTGCTCTCTTTTTTTGTTTGTTTGTTTCTTCTTTCTCATGGTTTCTCCCATTGGTTCTAATTCTTCTTTAGAACACGACTAATGTGAAAATAGGTTTAATATGGATGTGTATGTTGGGCCTATATCAATTTACATGCCATCTTGGGGTGGAGGGCGGGGAGAGATGGGAAGAAAATCTGAAACTCGAAATCTTATAGAAATGCATGGTGAAAACTAAAAATAAATAAATAAATTTATTATTAAAAAAAAAAAGATTTGAGCCCAGGACCTCTCACTCCTAAATCTACCACATCTTGCTACAGATATGGGGAGAGACTTGGGGATAGAGTAGTGGCCCCTTTCCACGCCCCTCTCATCTGAAGTAGACCCATGTTCATGGAACCCTATACATTCTCTTCTGTACCATCGGTGGTATTTCCTTAAATTACAAATTCAATAAACTGTCTGCAAAAACAAACAAGAAATAAACATACAAACCAAGGGGCATCATCTTAGCCCAACCCCTGAGCCTTTCACAGAGGCAGGAGCCCAAGGATTTGCAAACAAGAGCAAGTACATGAGCTATGGCAGCTCAGTGCCCCCTGCCTGCCCCCAAACCCGGCACCACAAGATTTTCCAGCAAGCCTATTAAAACTGGAGATGATAGGAGTTTTGTGCAGACATTATGTCCTGCTTTGAAAGGACAGAGCACTACAAGGCCAATTGGCCAGGATCTTTACAAACTAGGGAAGTACAAAGTCATCATTACCTCTTCCTCTTAACTCTTCATTCACAGGGCCAGTTAGGCCCCAGTCCTATAAGAGTTTCCAGATGAAAAGCACTTTTATAGCAGAGTCATTGTGCACCAGGCCAGGCTCACCATGCCCTCCCTCCCCAGTAGTAAACAAAATCCCAGCTGAATTCAGGGCTGCTTTCTCCCAGGACAGCCCATGACCTTGCTCAGCTGAGGTAGTTACTCTCCGGCAAGGCTTATTGGCAACCATTGGTTCCATTCCTTTCAAAATTTTATATAGCATTTAGGAGATCACCTTTTGGCCCTCCAGGCAATATCAAAGAGGCTGGCTTCTCTCTCAAGGTTACCCAAGCTTCTCCTTACAGGCTGATTTGCAGGAATTTAATAAGAGCTGTGAAAATGTACCATGGGATGACCATCAACCCCCAAAGAGTCTTAGGCCTTGATTTGAAGAATTTGAAGGATTTGAAGGTAAGGCAGGAAGAGGGGGGCAGCAGGGGAGAGGCTGATTAGGCATAGAGTCCTTCCTACACAATATAGCCCAAACCTCTTCTCTCTTCTCCATTCTCTCTGGTACCACTCAAGTCTAGGGAGAGATGGTGAGGGATTGCTAGGATCAGAGGAGATCAGAGCTGGAAAGGCCCTTAGAGATAAGAACTAACATTTACTAAGGTTAGCTAAGTGTTTTACATATATGATCTCATTTGATCCTTACCCCTACTCCCATTTTACACAGAAGAAAACTGAGGTTCCCAGAGCAGGAAGGACTTTTTCAAGGTTACACAATTAGTAAAGTGCCTGAGATAGGACTCAAACCCAGGTCTTCTGACTTTGTTTCAGTGTCCTTTATACTATGATACTATGACATTTTCTAGTTGTGTGACCTTGGACAAAGAACTTCCCCTCTCTGGGCCTACTTCCTCCTCTGCCAGCCGCCCCCAGTAGCCTAAGAACCCACCCAGCTCTCAATCCGATTTGCTAAGCCCCAGTTCCTGTGCCTTCTCTTGATGCCTGCCCCATCTTTCTGGCCCTGCCTGGTCACATGGGCCTGCCCTGATCTCTGGGATCTGTCAATGCTCATGCTTCCCAGGCTCCAGCTGGGCAACTTTGCCTTTACCACCAAGGAAAGCCCGGCCCCAATCCCACACTCTAAGCCCTGCCTTCATTCTCCCAGTTGCCTGTGTCTACAACCTGTTGGCACCTCATAATAGGCCCAAGGGGGCTATACCATCTGTCCCTTTTAGAAAAATTAAGAGTGTGAGGAATATCATAGCAGCAGATTAGTGTACCTAAACACACCTATGATACTCCCATAATCTTTCCCAATCAAACCACAAGCATTTATTAAGTACCTACTACATACCAGGCACAGGTGCTAGGTTTGGGAACCATAAAGGTAATGAATCCTTAATTTGCGAGGAACTTACCTTCTAATGTGGGAGACAGAAAGGATATATATATATATATATATATATATATGCATACACAAAATAAATATGTAGAGAATAAAAGCAAAATAGTTCAAGAAAAGGTACTTAGTGAGGAAAGGCCCTAGCAGCTGGTGGAATCAGAAAGCATGTTTGAGCTACATCTAGAAGATAGGGATTCTATGAGGTAGAGGTAAGGGGTATACATTGTGGGGGGGGACCCTTCAGGTTATTTCATATCTGGTCATGCTTCTTTCCTGCTCAACAAGTCTTCAAAGGCTCTCTATTGTAGCCTTAAACTTCTGTGCCTAGAAGTCAAGGATTTCTACAACCTGGCACGAGCCTATTTTTCCAGTCATAGCTGATACTGTGTGGCTTTGGGCAAGGCCCTTACCTATCCTGGGCCTCAGTTCCTCCTCTGTAAAATGAGGGAATTGGACTCTACGGCCTCTGAGGTGTCTTCCAGTTCTAGATATATGATCCTATGATTTTTAAAAATGGATTCATTTTTATTTTTTAATTTATGGAATAAAACAAGCATTTCCATAGTATAGTATAATAAAAAGATGATTGTACACGAAACTGCAAATCTATTATGCAAGATTTGCTATTCCTTTTAAATATATAATAAAATTATCATGTAAATTTCTCTTTTTTCTTTTTTTCCTTCCTCCCTGCCCCCAACCTAGAGATGTCTCAATGATCTTAGAAAAGCACGAAAAGACTTGCACAAAATGACGAAGAGTGAAATGAGCAGAACCTAGGAAACATTGTATACAGTAACAGCAATACTGTTTTAAGAACAACTTTGAGTGAATAAGTCATTTTGACTATTATAAATACCCAAATTAACTACAAAGGGCACATGAAGGAAGAAATCATCTACATTCAGAGAAAGAACTGATAAATAGAAGTATGTACAAAATGATTTTACTTATATATATATATATATATACATATATATGTATATATATTTGTGTTGAATGAGACTATAATTTTATAGCTATATGATCTTCGGCCAATCCCTTCACCCATCTGAGGCTCAGTTTCTTCATCTGTAAAATGGACATAATTATTCTCAGACTATCTAACTCACAGGTTTGTTGTTTGGCCCAAATGAGAAAATGTTTGTAAAGAACTTGGTACAGTGGGAAAGAGTTCTGGTTCTGGAGTCAGATGACCTGGATTCGAATCCTACCTCTGATACTTAATACCTGGGCAACCTTGGTCAAGTCACTTAATCTTCCTGGGCCATAACTCCCACATCTGTTAAATGAGGGGGTTAAACTAACTGGTTTCTGAGATCCCTTCTAGATCTATTATCCACATCCAAAACATAAGGATCTGCTCTACTCCATCTCTGGGTCTGTACCTGTGCTTCTCCCATTTCTAACTTGAGCTCTAGGAACCATAATCCAATCAGCACTCCCATAATCCATAATTCGCCCAATGACTCCAATCGCCATCCCCTGTGACTTCCCTGGACACCATTCCCTTATCTGTCTTCCCCTATTAAGATGTGAGATCCTTGGGGGCAGACACTGTTTTGCTTTTGTATGTCCTGATTTTTATTGGTATTGTATTCTTTTAGGCAGTGTGGTATAGTGGACAGTTTTGGACTGGGACTTGAGGAGATCTGGCTTCAAATCCTGCTGCTGCTACTTACTAGCTATGTGACCCTGAGCAAGTCACTTCCTTTCTCTGAGCCTCACTCTCTCCATCTGTAAAATGGGAAATTCGTGCAAGACCCTACTTCCCAAGGTTGTTTAGAGGAATGTGCTCAGAATATAAGCTAATATTAGAGTACAGGCCTGCAGAAGTGTGTTTCCGGAGCAGCCTAATGGGGGAAGGCAACTCACAAAAGGAAGCTACAAAGGGGACAGTGGAAGCAAGGAGAGGAAGTCCCAAAAGTCAGAGAATAAAGATTGGCCGGCGTGGGCCCCTCCCCAAAATGGAGGCCCCAAGGGGGAACTCACTAATAGGAAGATATGAATAAGAAAAGCATGACATCTATTCCTTTATCCAATTCATCACGTTGAACAGCCCATGGCAGATGTGTACAAGTACAAGATGTGTAACAGTGCAAGGGTAGATCATTGGGGCACTCCACTAGAGACCTCCTCCCAAGTTAATATTGAAGCAATAACAACAACTACTGTTTGGGTCCAGTCGTCCAATCAGGACTATGCAACAAACTGTACCCTTGCCTAGGCCACATCTTTCCATCGTGTTCACAAGAAGAGTGGAGAGATCTCAGTTGCCTCGAGAATAATAATACTAGCTATAGCATCTTTAGATTCATGAAACGCTTTCCCAGTGATCCCATGGCATGCCAAGAACTATGAAGGCCATTTTACAGATTAGAAATCGAGGCTCAGGGTGGTGAAATCACTTAAAGTTATGTGGTCATACAGCCAGCATATGGCAGGATAGGGAATTAAACTGAGGTCTCCTGACTCTGAGACCTCAAGTTAGAAGCTTGGAGGCATCTCTTTCTTCAGCGTTTAAAGGAATTGAAATCGGTTGTAAAGCACTGAGATGGAATAGGCTTTCGTCAACAACCGCTATTGGCTACAAGTCCATCTAACCCCTCTGGGTCTAAGATTCCTCTTCTCTCAAATGAAAGTGTTGGACTAGAGAAACCAGTTAGCTCAAGATCTAGGGTCCCATGAACCTCAACCACTTCCTGTCTGCAGGCCCATTTTCCAGATGGCCTCAGAGGTCCCTGCCAGCCCCAGTAATGTAGGATGAAGAAGTACAAGGAGAATGGGCAAAACTTGTAGTGAGAGATCTGACTGGAAAGGTAGAGGACGGCCAGAGGCCAGCCGGTGGAAGTCCCCAAAGGACACAAAAAGACAACCAGTGTGTCTCAGGACCCAAATGACTAAACTCAAAAAACCTGACAAGCTAACCAAATACTCCCCTCCATGGAAAAGGCTGAGCTCTACCTTCGCTCATGACTAATCACTGACCTTGACCCCTGACTGACCTCTGACCTCAGCCCTTGAGTGCCTTGACACTGGCTACAGATTGACCTTCTAACTACCACTCGTTGGAGATCCTGAGTCTGTAACCAGAGGTGGGGAGCACAGAGCAGCTGTGACACTGCCTAAGATAACACAGCATGTCAGAGGAAGAGAGAATGCAGTGATTTCTCAATTGGCAATCACCCCTTCCCCCTCCACAAGCCTGCCTAGTCCTGATAGTCCCTCTGAAACAATTAGTTCAAACCCTAGGCTGAAGTTCACAATCAAACTCAGCAGAAGCATGAGGGTAATCCTTGGAAGAACACTGTAGGGTGAGAAATGGCTTGATTCTATTATGACTTAAGATAAAGACCAACTTTCCACCATGAATTTCAGCAGCAACCATGCCACCCTGCCCACAAAGCCAGGTTCACCATATACTCACCTTCTGTAATCCCTGTGCTTGGGAGGGACAGCCAAAGTGAAAGGCCCATTGGAAGGCTCATCAGGAAATCAAATACATAATTCTAAAAATATCCCCCTGTGATCTATGCATGTAGCCATGGTGTCTGACAAATTCCATTCTGTCTGTCATACATCATTCTCCACAGGGTGATTGCAAGAGACAGAGGAGTATTGGATTTTAATTATTCAGCTGGTATCGATCCCACCATAATCTGGTGAGAATCATTTGCAAACTGACAGTCCCCTCAGGAGGCAACCACCATTATCTAATTAGAAATCACATGGTGTCTTGGGAAGGAAAAGCACAAAATTTTCTTCCCCCATATTCTTCTCCAACCCCCAAAAATTCAGCCATCAAATTCCTCCCCATGGATATGGAGAATCATAGAATGTCAGAGCTAGGAGGGACGTTAGGACATGGATCAGAAAATGGAAGATCTGGACGGGATGTTAGAACAGAGAATGACAGAGCTGGGAGGGGACCTCAGGACATGGATCAGAAAATAGCAGAGCTAGGAGGGATGTTAGAATATGGAACAGAGAATGTCACCTTGGTGGGACCTTAGAACGTGGACCAGAGAATGTCAGTGTTTGGGGGGACCTGAGAAAAGAGATTATCAGAACTGGAAGGGACCTTAGAACAGAGAATGTCAGAGCTAGGACAGACCTTACCTAGTGAAATTAAATCATTTTACAAAAGAATAAACTGAAGCCCAGAGAAAGGAAGTGATGTGTTCAAAGTCACAGAGCTAGTTAATGGCAGAGCCCTGCTAGAAACTAAGTTATATATGCTCAAAATTCAGATTTGTTTCCCTCCTAAAAGAAAAGGTAAAGGATCTCAACAAATAGCTATCCTTTCTCTATAGTATCAGAGAAAACGGCAGCTAGGTGATGCAGTGGATAGAGCACCAGCCCTGGAGTCAGGAGGACCTGAGTTCAAATCCAGCCTCAGACACTTAACACTCACTAGCTGTGTGACCCTCAGCAAGTCACTTAACCCCATTGCCTAGAAAAATAAAAAAAAAAACACAGTATCAGATAAAGAGATAAAAAGAGTTCCTTTAAAAAAAATAGAAGTCCTTCAGTATAAAAACAAAGAAAATCAAGGCTCAGAATAGGAAGAAAGGATTCTGACATGTGGCCAGGAAGTTTGAAGGTAGAAGAATGTGACAGAGGGGAGATGGGAAGCAAGAAGACCCCTAAGCATTGGAGTTAGGCAACAGATAGGAGGCTCTTCTCAAAGGGAAAGAAGAGTGTTGATTAATCCATGCTGATTGGGTACTGAGTAGCTATTAGTGACTCTCATCTAGACTACTGACTCCAGGCCCTTGCACTGGCTGTGCCTCATGCCTAGAATGTTCCCCCTCTTCATCTCAGCCTCCTAACTTCCTTGGCTAACTTTGTCTCAGCTCAAGTCCTAATTCCATAGGAAGCGTTTTCAGCCCCTCTTAATGCTATTTAGTGCTTTCCTCTACTAATTTTCTCTAATTTTTATATATACATATATACACATACATTTAACATATGTGTCAATTCTATATGTGTGTATCTTATTTGTATACAGTTGTTGACATCTCCCCCATTAGACTGTGAGCTCCCTGACAGCAGGGATTATATTTTGCTTTCCTTTTATCCCCAGTGCTTAGCACAGTGCCTGGCACTTAATAAATGGTTTGTAGACTGACTGACTGACCTGACAACAATGGAAAAGTATCCCATCTTCCTAATGCATGTCTAGCTATGTGGCCTTAAGCAAGTCATTTCCTTTCTCTGGGTCTAAACTTTCAAATATGATAAAACTGAATTGGAATCTTTCCAGTTCTAATCTTTTATGAGTCCATTTTAAATACGGATCCAGGGATTCTAAATTTGGATTTTCATATAGCAAAAATAGAGATTCCTTAAAACTGAGCCCACCCTAATGGGAACCATCATGGGCAAAGCTCCCCTTTGTAAGAAAGCAACCTTGATCTGGGATCTGGACGGGGCCCATGACTACCATACAGTTCCAGAAGAGGATCCCTTATTCAAAATGGATGGAAAGGTAAAAATAGAAGGGGGAGAAGAAGGGGAAGCTCAGGATCATAGATCATAGATTTCAAGCTGAAAGGGACCTTGTAGGCCACAGAGTCCAAATCCTTCATTTTATAGAGAGCCAGAGAAATGAGGTAACTTGCCCAAAGTTACACGGCTAATGTCTGAGGTGGGATTTGACCCCAAGTCTTCTTGACCCCAAGTCCAGTAGCCTATGCCACTATGCCACGCTGTGGACACGTGGGTAATGACTAATAGAGGCAGAATAAGACACTGACACATACTGCAGAGCAGAGGTGTCAAATTCATGGCCCAGCAAACTCCCAAGTGAGGCCCAAATCAGATTAAAAGGTCATTGGGAAATGTTTAACAAAATAAATAAAAATACAATACAACATGGATAGTATTGATTTGTGATTTTCCAATTCAACATGTGACCTGCAGGGATCCACTTCTATCTGGGTGTAATACCCTTGCTATAGAGCACCTGAACAGAGGGAGGAAATAGATGAAGAGCTCTGGAAGAAGAGCTCAGATCACAAGCCTAGCACAGAAGGATGGTCTAGCAGGGATGGAAGACTTCCATTATCTAGACATCTGTTAGATATCTCT
>NW_020944374.1:5621874-5752160 GCF_900497805.2 Vombatus ursinus
CCTGGATCTGATTCTGACCAACAAGGAGGGACTGGTTACTGAGGTTGAAATGATGGGAATCTCTGGGGGAAGTGACTACTACATCTTACATTTTGAGACAGAGAAAGAAGAAGCCAGGCATCTTCTGACTGTATGCTTTTGTTGTTATTCAGTCGTTTCGGTCATGTCTGAATCTCTGTGACCCCATTTGGGGTTTTCTTGGCAAAGATACTTTGCCATTTTCTTCACCAGCTCATTTTGCAGATGAGGAAACTGAGGCAAATGAGGTTAACTGACTTGCCCAGGGTTATACAGCTAGTAAGTGTCTGAGTCCAGATTTGAACTCAGATCTTCCTGACTCCAGACCCAGCACTCTATTCACCGTGCCATATAGCCGCCCATGACTGTATAACAGACTTTTGGAAATGAGATTTCAATGAGTTCAGAGAAAGGATAGATAGGCTCCCGTGGCCTGAAATTCTACTGGGGATGTCATCAAGAAGACATTCTTGAGAATGAAATTTGGAGGCCATAAAGAAAAACAATCTTGATAAGGAGCAATCATAATAATAGCTAGTCTTCATATATCATTTTAAGGTTTGCAAAGTACTTTCCATAAATTATCTCATCTGATCCTTATGAAAACTTCACAAAGCTGGTGCTGTCCTCACTTTACAGATGAGGAAACTGAGGCAGACAGAGGTTAAGTGACTTACCCAAGGTCGTATGGCTAATAAGTATCTGAGGGGGGATTTGAACTCAGGTCTTCCTGATTCCAAGTTGAGTGCTCTATAGAAAAAAGAGGATTTGTCTAAAGAGACTAATGTGGATGAACAGGAAATTTATCAACCATTTTAGGTTTTTAAAAGCCACATTTAGAAGATGGAAGCAAGGGTAGGTACCACAGGATGAATATACAAACAGAGAAGAATCCTATAAGAATTACAACAGCAGTGGCAGAGCATAAAATGAGCTAAGACTGATTGGGGAAGCTGAGGATAAGAAGGAAGAAAAAAGAGGGAAGGGTTTTAAAACTATATTGGGAACTTGAGTTTTTTTTAAATACTTTGATGACTGTATTTCAGTATAATTGGTTTCCTTTGTAATCCTATGTATTTTAGTTTGTGAATTTAAAAACATTGTTCTGAGAAGGGGTCTATGGGTTTCACCAGACACTGCTCCAGGGGTCCAGGACCCCAAAAAGGATAAGAACCCCTGGACTACAAAGTCCCACTCTGATGCCTCATTATGGTATGGAAATGCCCCTGGGAACTTCAAAAGGGCTATCCCAGTGCAGTTCAAGCTCTGTTGGGTCCTATCATGCTAAGAAGTGGACAAGTACAGCCCCACAATAGAATGTGCCTGCTTTCTAAGGATTCATCTAGCTAAGGACACTTATCCCTTCCACATTGCCAAGGTTAGGTCTCCCCTTGATCTGGAAAATCTGCATCAAATTTTTTGGACCTCCCTTTGTACCAGAAAAGAAGTCTGAATTATTATGGCATTAAAAGATAAAATATGTTGATATTATAAATACCATACATACATTTTATGCATTTGTGAGTTTCTAATTTTTTTCTCTGTCGTCTGCAGCTTCTGCAAAACTCTCCCAAAATTTCCGTTTAATTTCTTCCGCTGACTCCCAATATATTGAAACTACGATGGGGAAAGTCACGATGTGGAAGGTATACCTGTATGGAGGCACTCAACAACACCAGGAGTCTGGTTGCTAGGCAATGAATCCTTTGGCCATGGCAAGCCACGAAACAAAGAAAAAGAAGTCCTTGGGACCAGCTCCCTGCCTCTTCTGCAATGATGGTGGAAGAATGGTAGAAAACAGAGGTAAGATTCACAGATTTTAAACCATCTATAAACACCGACTTCATGCTTGGTATTCTACATGTAAGATTCTTTTCCAGTAACCAATGATTGAACATGTTAGTACTGAAGGAATTGTAGGAGGTACGATATCGAGCTTATCACTATAAATCAAACCAGAAGACAAAAAGGAAGCTACAGGTCAAAGGGAGCCTGGCTCACAGGTTCTCCTGGGAGAGGCAAAGAAAGGAGTTAGCAGACTTGATTTTGTCATATGTCAAAAGGCATGTTTCTTGTTGAAACATTATTTCCTGGATTACCTGGGTATCTGGTATTTTGGATCTCATGTGGAGCATCTGTAAAAAGATCCCCATGAAGATAATTGCAGTTTACGCACCAGCATCTGTTGTAGAAGAGGAGAAGAGAGAGAAATTAAATGAAGAATTTGAAAAGACTCTCCCAATTAAATTCAACATAGACTTTAAAGCTCAATGACTCTAATGCAAAAGGAGGCAGAGCAGAAGAAAAAAAAAGTTGGAAATGTGGTTTTGGAGTCAGAGACAAAAGAGGCATACACAGAAACCTGACACCTATATTTCACAAATATTTCTTTAAGAAGAGAGTTGAGAAGCACTGGATATGATGAGCACAAAACGACATCATAAAAAATGAAGTTGATCCTATCTTAACAGACGGAAAGCAAATGGTTACCAATGTGAGAGTCATTTCCAAATCCACTGTTTATGTATAGATCAGACTTCAACCTTTTAGAGAAATAATATAAATAAGTAAATAAATGCCAAATTAGAAGAAATAATAAAATTGAAATGATATGTTATGTAATTAAAACAGCTCCAACCCGACCTTCTTAAACAATGCATTGATACCTGAAAAGTGAGAAATGGATAAAAGAATAGACATTGACCCAAACTATCACCATTTCCTAAGGAAGTTTAAGTAATGAAGATCAATTACCAAAATGAGGGGCCCATAAGATTCTAGAAAACCAATATGATGGAATTACAGTTTTGGAAAATACTTGGGAGGGCATCTAGTACAGCTCATATTTAAAAAAGAAGCCCTTATAAAATATGCTTAGAAAGTGTTCATCTAGTATTTACATAAGGAACTGCAGCAAAGGAGAATCCATTATCGTGCTTTTTTTTCCATCATGCATTTTTCCTAGTTTGACCCTCTTATGCCAATGAATGAGTCTGATCCATCTTTCACATGATCATGCTTTAAATACTTTACCCAGTCTCTTCTTTAAGATCATCCCCATTTCCTTCAGCCCAACATCACATGGCATGATCTTCAAGCCCTTCACCAACCTGTTTGCCCTCCCCTGGATACCAGCTCATCATTTTCCTTCCAAAATTGTGGTGCTTGGATGCAAACACAATTCTCTATATGTAGTCTGACCAGGGCAAAGTACAGTAGGACCATGATGTCCCTAATCCTGAATGCCATGCTTCTTTTAATGCAGTCGATGATTACATTAACTTTCCTGGCTGGCATGTCACACCACTGACTCATAGTAACTTTGCCATCCAGTAAAATCCCCATTTATTTTTCACATGAACCCATGTCTGCTCCATTTTATACTTGTGAAGTTGAGCTTCTGAATCCAAGTATAAGACTTTACATTTATTTCTATTAAATTTTATCTTATTAGATTTTCATTTTGAGACTAGGTTTCCCTATGTTACTCAGGCTGGCTGTACAGTGGCTACTCACTGGCACAATTCCACTACTAATCAGCAAAAAAAAAAAAATCTTTGACTTGTTTTGTTTGCAATTTTGGCTGGTTCACCCCTCCTTAGGCAACCTGATGGCCCATGGCTCACCATATTGGTGCCAGCCTTAGTGAGTTCACCAGATTGGCTTAAGCTCCACTACAGCATAAAACTCCCATACTCAGGCAATCCACCAGCCTTAGCATCCCTTATAGCAGGGGATTACAGGTGTGTACCACCAATGTTCTATTCTCTCAAGATCTTTGGGGATCCTGGTTCTATCACCCAATGGGCTATCCCTCCCAGCTTAGTGGCATCTTTAAATTTGATAAGCATTCCATCTAAGTTTTTATATAAGGCCATAACAAAACTGTTGACCAGCACAAATCCCTAGGGCATTCCACTAAAGACCTCCTTCCAAGTTGATGTCAAATCATTAGTAACTATTCTTTGAGTCCAGCTATTCATCTAGTCCCAAATTCACTTAATTATACTTTATCTAGCCCATACCTCCCCATCTTGTTTACAAAAGTAGCATAAAATCCAGGCAAACTATAGCCACAGCATTCCCCTGATTTGCCAATCTAATAACTCTGTTAAAAATGGAAATGAGGTTAGTGACCTCATTCTTTAACCTGTTCTTTATGAATTCATATTGTTTCTTTATGGCCCAGATCTCCCCCTTCCTATTTGTTAAAAAAAAAGGTAAGGTTTCTCCTAGCACTAGGGTGCTATAGTTCTTAAACTGAGAAGGAGGGACTAAGGAACTTAGCTCCCAGCAAAATACCAAGAGCCCCTCCACAAGGATGTCTCTAGCTGTGTTGAATTGGGTCCCCAGAGCTGCTTCTTGGAATAAATGAAGAGAACATCAGCTGTAGTTTAGCCACGCTAATGCTAACAAGCAGTGGTGTGGAAAATTTTTTAAATATACTGTCTTCCAAGATGTATTCCACCCCCTAATCTCCACACATTTTTATAAGATCAATAAACACATTTCTCCCAAATAATAACTTATTCTGACTCCCACTCTTTTTTGCCTCTTCCTGTTTGAAATGCTGGAGACAGCTAAGGGCAGTAGCAGTTTAGAACAAAAGCTTAGTTGTAAAATATTACAAAGGAAGATGGTGTAAAATTACAAGAAGTATCTCATAAAACAATAAGAAAACCAGATCATCCCAAGGCATCAAAGAATGAAACTGGGAGGAGGATAGCAAACAAAAAATGGAAAAGATCAGACAAAACATCCATAACAAACTATTTTTTTTCCATCAGTAACAATGGAGCTACCACATTTAGATCCAAACAACCTAGTCCCTGATGTATTTCATGAGGAAGTAGATTTTTCACTAAAAAAAAAAAGACAGGGCAAGCAGTTGGACTAGAGCAGGGGTAGGGAACCCACAGCCTCAAGGCCACTTGTGGCCCTCTAGATTCTCAAGTGCAGCCCTTTGACTGAATCCAAACTTCACAAAACCAAACCCAAAAGGTTCCTCACCCCTGGACTAGACAAAGTACACACAGAAGAGGTCTATACTGGTAGTGGCAGTTTATGGGTATTATGGTACATCTGAAATAGGGCAGGATACGAAATTCTTAGGAAAAAAGCAGAGATAATCACTACCCAAAAACATGATCTAAGAAATGTGAGAAAATTCCCACCCCTACTTTCCCATATCTAGGAAATTTTTTACAGGAATAATCTATACATGTTTTGACAGTATCCCCAGGAAGGGAACTGGCAAGGTTTGGAAAATTACATTCTTCAGCAGACCACATATTAAAGTTACACAGTTGACTGGTACCAAAAATATGTGATTCCACTCTTCTTATATTTTATTAACTATAAAAAGCACTTGATTTGGTACAGCAAAATGCAGCCTTTAAAAGCTCTATTCCAACAAAGTATCTTCTGTGTATATTTTAAAATCACACAAGTTCCGTAAAAATAAGAGCTATTCCCTGATTGAGAAATGATTAAAAGATATGAACAGGCAGTTCCCAAAGAAGAAATCCAAGCTATCAAAAGCCATGAAAAAATGCTCCAAAGCACTTTTGGGGACCTCCATTTGATATTAGTTGTTCTATTAATATACTTGATTGATATACTTGATCTAGTTCAACCCCTTCATTTTACAAAGGGGAAAACTGAGGCCCAAGAAGGTTAAATAACTTGCCCAAGGCTACACAGGGAGTGAACATGAGTAGGTGGGATTAGAAGCCAGATCTTCAGAGGTCCCTTATAATGCTGATATTCTGATTCTATTAGACAGGGTTCCTGCTCTCCTAGAAATCTCAGTCTAATAGATAAGGTGTTGGAAGGTAAAGTCAGTGAACAGAAGGCCAAGCCCATTCTGCCCTGACTGCCATTTTCCTTCTCCAAAACAAGCTAGTAATCTACAATTCTGTGGTTTTGTGGTTCCATTGAGTGTTGAGGTAAAAGAGAAGGCTCCACAGAGCCAGAAGTAGATATCAAGCAGAGTAAATAAGGGCCAAGAAGGTCCCAGATGTTCAGGGTTCCAATGGGATGTAAGGTACCAAGGAAGCTGACTAAGGAGTATTAGCTGTAAGAACCTTGGAGCTGAAGGCAAAATGTCCTGGATGGACGATGGGCTCTGGAAGGGAAAGGTGGTGCTCTGGGGTGTCCAAGCATTCCAGAGAAGCAGCATAAAAGAGTGGAAAGAGTGTTGGACCTGGAGTCAGCTAGACCTGGGTTCAAATTCTACCATAGCCATTTACTAGCAGTGTGACACTGAGCCAAATTAACCTCCTTGGCCTCAGTTCTTCATGTATAAAATGAGGGGATTTGAGTAGATGGCCTCCAAAGTCATGGTCCAACTTTAAACCTATCCTTTTATGTGGGGCCTTATGCAAGTCATTTCCTCTCCCTTTGTCTCAGTCTTTTCCTCTGTAAAATGAGGGGATCTGATGAGATGATCCTCTAGGGTCATGGCCCAATACAGAATGTGACCTAGCAGGCCCTGCCAATGACTATAGAAGCATAGCAGTGTCAAGCAGGGTGAAGAACACATGCATTTGAAATAAAAATCAAAGCTTTGGAAAATCACATGACGTCAGAAGGGTGGCTCCTTGACACTATTTGCTTTGTGACTTCCTGTCTTCCCAGTCCCCACAAGCAATCTTCCCTCTCATCCTAGTGCCTCTGGTCTTAGGACTCTGCAAACACCCTGATTCCAATCTGGCCTGGCTTTTTAATGCTCTCCACAAAGCTGATTCTAATTCCTCAGCCCCAGGCAAGGGAATGGCCCTCCACCCATCCAGGTGTTTGCCTAATCATTGGCACATATCAGCTCTAGTTTGGGAAGGGGGGCAAAAGGAGAGATAGAATATGGGAAACTGACCACTGGGTCATGAGGCCTAATTGGGACAGACTCTTTCTGTGAGGAAAGGAACACCTCGGTTTCCCTCCTCCACTCAGAAGCAAAGCAGGAGGCAGAAGGCATGGATGATTCCCAAACTACCCCCCACCACAAGGACTGGACAGAGAGCCTAGCTGCTATGGTTAGAATCCAAGAAAACACCAAATGCTCCCCAATTTTAGTGCTTTTCTTTTAATAGGAGGGGGAAAACCCATCTGTTTGCTTTCATTTTTATATAGAGACAAGAAAAAAGACAATCTGTGGGATAATAAGGATGCTGAGAGCCACCTGCACCTGCTAAGACTGGGCGTACCATTAGGGGGCTGTTACCGTGGGGACCAGCTTTCTTTCCATCTTCCAAAGAGCACAGGGAAAGGGGTTTCATTTCTTCTCTAATGGGGGACTGATCAATAAAGACCCAATTCTCAAAACATGAATAGATATCTCTATGTCTGGTCCCAATCCCTGCAGAATACACGAATGTTCTTCCTTGTTCTGGTCCTCAGAGAATGTATAGATAGTCCTTCTCCCGGTACTGGTGCTTAGACCATGAGCATATATTGTCCTGCCTGGTACCGGTCCTCAGAATAAGTATGGAAATTTCCCCAAACAACTGCATGGAAAGTTGGGAAGGGGGGCCTTTTTTTCTTGCTATGTGTGACTGAGGGAGATGGAACTATGTGATGACAAAAAGTCTTCTGATTAATGAATAAGTCAGAAGAACTGGTGGCTCAGGAGGTGCTACACAGAACTGAGTTCACATCCTAAAGGGATGAATCACTCCTATTGCAGTCTTTTCCTTCCCAGAGGTGAGTTAGGCAAGAACTCCTGTAAGCTACCAGATGACTGAGTGGCCAGAAAGCTGTACCTCCATCTACCCTCCATGAGCGCTCAGTACCTTTGTTTCTCTTGAGCTTGTTTCTCCCTAATCTTAGGTAAACGAATATCCAAAGACGGAACCATCCAGGCAGCAACATTGTGAGTTCCAGAGATCCATCAGAGCCATCAGAGATCTCATCAGCATCCAGAGTGGGCCGCAGAGTCCACCAGAGGTGATAGCAGCGGCCACTGCAGTGGTATTGGCCACCAACAGAGGAAATATCTGTGAGTGGATGTAAAAGGTCAGTTACCAAAGGTTGGTGGCTTCACGGAATTTGACCCTTGGAGAACGAAGGGCCGGGCTATGGCCTCTAGAAAGGAACTAACATGGGAAACCCAGAAGAAAGGGACATCAAAGTGGAATTTCAAGAGGATTCCATGGTTGCAGAGAAAGCACATTCAACAAAGATTCAGTGAGATCATGATAATTGGTTCAACTGAGCATAGTTTCTTGTGTTGTCCACACTGTCAGTCCATAGTCAGAAGCCTCAGGGAGAGGGCTGAAATTCCTCATGGCCTTTTGTATTCAAGGAAAGAGGAAGCCATGTCAGCAATCTGAGCCAGGCCCCTGAGCCAATCACATCCCAAGGAGAGTTTCAACGTGTCCCAAGGAAAGTCAGCCCAGACTACATGGCAGAGCCCAAGGAACTCATGCTCTTACCATATAAGTTATCCCTCTTTCCTCTCTTATGAGGCCATCTTCTCTCCACCTCTCAGAGAGCCATATGGTCCTCCAGACACATAGCACCACTCCTCTGTAGTTAGGACTCCCCTTCCCAATTCTCTCTCTGAGAGAAATGAAATTGGGGTGGTTACGGAGATAACTCCAAGTTCTCTGGTAAGTCCCTGCCCCAGCCTTCTCAAGGTCTATATAATCCTCCAGCCAGGGGTAAGGAACCTATAGCCTCAAGGCTATATGTGGGCTAAAGTTTGACCCTTTGACTGAATCCAAACTTCACAGAACAAATCCCCTCAGTAAAAGGATTTATTCTGTAAAATTTGGACTCAGTCAAAAGGCTGAATCCAAGGACCTAGAAAGCTACATGTGGCCTGGAGGCTGCAGGGTCCCCACCCCTGGTCTACACCTTCCAAAGAGAGATATAATTAATGCAAGTACCAAAGTACCAAACAACAACCTCATCCTTTGACATTGTTAAATAAATTAATAACAATTAGCTCATATTTATATGGTATTTTCAAAGTTCATTATCCCTTTTAATCCTCACAACACTGTGGGGGGAGCACTCTGATTATTTTTATTTTACAGATGGAAAAACTGAGGCTTTTAAGTGACTTTCCCAGGGTCACACAGCCAGTAAAAGTATAGGGCAGTATTTTCACCCCGGTCTGTGCTGACTCTAAGTCCAGCGCCTTATCTACTCTGCCACACTGGGCCCCTGCCTCTCTAAAGTCTTATGCAGCTGAGAATCCAAGACTCCCCAGAGCTCCTTAAAGCTCATCAGGAAAGTGGCACCATTTGGAGAGCGGGCTAACAGCAACCCTAGCTGGCTGCGGTTGGGACACAGGAGGGCAAGAAATGGCTCTGCACAGGTGTGCATAATGTCAACTTCTAACTGTGGGGAAAAATTACAGAGCAATTAAATGAGGACTGTGACATGTATAGATGGTACAATTTTCTCTGAGAGAAGCTGTCAGTCAAAATGTTGGCGATATATGGAGGTGGCATCAGATACTTGAACAGTGAAACTCATGTGCTTGTCAGTCAAATACCTGATGTTAGACACACCACAGTACTTAATTCACAATCCTCCACACATGCATGCATGTACACACACACACATACACACACACACACACAGTTCTTCAAAACTGGAGCCAGCAGGCAAACACTTTTCAACTTTGATCTTTTGCAATGAATTCTCAAACTGCTGGCTTGGGTCAAGCCTTCAGAGGCTTGAGGTCATGGATTCTTTGCAGGCAGGGACCAAGGGTTGGCAACCTTTCTAGAGTGGCAAGTCAAGGTGCCCAGAATCAAAGCAGGTATAGGAGACCTTGGAGATCATTCAGTCCAACCCTCTCACTTTAAAGATGGAGAAAAAGAGGCCCAGCAGGGGGAAAGGATGTGACTGGGGTCAACCATCCCAAACAGGCTGGAAATCCCCAGACCCTGAGGATCCAACCCACTGAAGTCATGGAGGGATTTGGAGGTGGGATTGCTCTGAAAGATATCATCTCAACCACAGTTCTCGTGTTATAGAGGAGGAAACTGAGGCACAGAGAAGGAAAAAGCCTTGTATAAGGTCACACAGTGGCTCAAATCCAAATCTTCTAACCCAAAGACTACCCCCTCAGTTCTAGCCTTCCTGACAACAGGAGAAGGACACTGGTGATTGAGTGCTGACTTACGGGAGGGGATGAGGGAAGGTATAACATGCTGTCATGTGATATGGGCCAAAAAAGGGTGAGAGCATAAGGCATCAGTGATAGCAGGTGGCTGTGCTTTGTCCACATTTGCCCCAAGGAGTCATGCCAAGATCCCCCAAACAAAACAAACCTGAGTTCTTTTTAATTCTAAAAATACATTTGTTAAATTCAATATTTACGAGGCAGCTAGGTGGTGCAATGGATAGAGAACCGGGTAAGGAGTCAGGAATGCCTGATTGATTCAAATCCAACCTCAGACATTTACTAGCTGTTCGACAAGTCATTTAACTTTCCTAACCTCAGTTTTCCCATCTGTAAAATGGGGATAATAATAGTGCCTATTTCATCACAGGGTTGCTGTGAGTATCAAATGTGACAATATTTGTAAAGGCTTAACCAAGTGCCAGACACATAGTAGGCCCTTAATAAATTTTTCTTTCCTCTCCTCAGTGAAGATTTATTAAGTACCAACTATGTGCCAGGCACCGTGCTAAATGCTAGGGGTACAAACAAAAAACAAACATTCCTCACCCGTTAGGAGCTAACATTCAAATGTGGAAGCTACTGGGAGATCAGGGAAGGTTTAACAGAACAGATATGACCTGAGCTGAGCCTCTGAGGGAATTCTCAGACTCCAGGAAAGGAGGAGGTGGCATTCCAGGTATGGGGGTAGCCTGTGCAAAGGCTCAGACTCCAAAAATGGCCTGCCAAGCTTAGGGGACAGCTAGAAGTCCGGTTTGGTTCGAACACAAAATATGCCAAAGGGAGTAGTACCCAAGACTGCAAAGGGCTTCCAATGCCAGACAGAAGAGTTAATATTCTGATCCTAGAGGTAATAGGAAGCTATTAAAGATTGGATGACATGGTCAGCCCCATGCCTTAGGAAGATTATTATATGAAGGCTAGATAGAAAAAGGGAGAGACAATTTGGAGGCCAATATAATAACCCAATACAGAGTTATGTGATGAGGGCAGAAAGTGATTAAGGTCCTGGGTAAAGTAAGCGGCGACCTGAGTAAAGAGAAGACATATTCGAGAGATGTAGAAGTAGAATCAAAAAGACTTGGCAAATGATGGAGGCAGGGTAGAGGCAGAAGAAAGAAGTGAGGATGATAAAGGAAGGAAGGAAACATTTATTAAGCACCTGTGATAAGCGCTTTACAAATATTAGCTCATTTGATCTTCACAACAACCCTGGGAGCTACTTGTCCTTGTTATCCACATTTTTCAAATAAGGAAACTGAGGCAGACAGAGCTTAAGTGACTTGCCCAGGGTCACATGTGTCTCCTGCCTCTCCCAGCTAGCAAGCGTCTGAAGCCAGATTTGAACTCAGATCTTCTTGATTCCAGGATCATCACTCTATCCACTGTGCCATCTTGCTACGTAGATGACTCTGAAATTTCAAATCTCCTTGACTCGAATGATAGTGATGCCCTCCTGCCCTTGACAGAAAGAAGGACGTTTGGAGGAGGGCCATGCTAAGTCTGTCTCCTTACCCACAGCTGCCTCTTCCTCCTCGTCCCGCACAGGTCCCAAGTTCCACCACATTTATTTATTTATGTTTCTGTTTCATGCCCACCCCACCCCCCAAATAGAAGATACGCTCCCTGAGGGCAAGGAGCCTAACTCAAGGCCCAGCACTTTGGGGAATGTCATAAATGGTGCATTTGTTCAATTGAACAATAAGCAAAACCTCTCTATGGTCTTCCGATGGTTCGGCTGGCTATGCGTTGTGCTGGATGTTTCCTTTTGCCATATTCCTTTGTGGGCTTGCTGTTGGCCTCTGCCCAAAATGCCCACTCCCTAGATACAGGGACTCATCTTCCTCCCAGCACCCCATCCCTGGCTCCCCAACAATGCCTTACAGCCAGCTCATAGGATCTCAGGCTGGGATGCTGGAAGTCATCTCCTCCAGTGCCTTCATTTTAGGTGGGCCAGAGAGATTAGATAACTTGTCCGAAGTCACACAGCTAGTAACAGAGTCAGTGCTAGAACCCAGATCCTCTGACTCAAAGTTTGGTGCTTTGTCCACATAGAGGCAGCTAGGTGGAGCATTGGTAGAACACTGATTCTGGAGGCAGGAAGAACTAAATTCATATCTCCCCTCAGGCACTTACTAGCAGGGAGCAACCTATGAGGATCAAATAAGATGATAACTGTAAAGTGCTTGGTGTGGTGCCTAGCACATAGTAGGCGCTCTATAATTATTTTTTCCATCCTTCCTTTCTACTGCACCTCAGTTAAAGCTTAGCATGGGCCCAGCACTGTTGTTCAGATCCTAAAACCCTAGCAGAACTCAAAGAAGGAACAAATCAGCTTCAGTACCAATAACTCAGGAAGGCTAAGCAGAGGAGGAGAAAATTGGGCTGGGCTTGGAAAGATGGGTCAGATTTGATCTCTCAGATGAAGAGATTTTAGAGCTGGAAGGGACCTTGAAAGCGCTCTAGTCCAGCCTCCTCATTTTACACAGGAGGAAACTGAGGCCCAAGGAAGTGAAGGAACTGGCCTAAGATCATCACTTGGATCTTAGATCTAGAGCTGGAAGGGCCCTTAGAGGTCATCTCTAGTGCAAACCCCTCATTTTGCAGCAGAAGAACCTAAAACTCAGTGAGGGCAAGGGACCAGACCAAGGTCACTCAGGAAGTCAGGGACACAGCTGGGACTCATCCCCAGCTCTGCTGGCTCAGATACCGGCACTCTTCCATTGACTCTTCCTGTGGATCAGATACACCCATCAGGCCAATGCATCCGTCCACAGGCCCTCCTCTAGGTTGGCTAGGCAACTCTGGGGCCTTCTCTCACGTTTTGAGCCACCCCAAGTTCCAAGGTCAGAGACCTGAGGAAGGATCTGTGGGCATCACTTCAAAGGAAGGGGCTTTAGAATGCTCTTGAAAGGTACCCAGCAGGCTTCCTGGACATCAAATCCCTTGTACAAAACAACAGTTTGATGTTTTAAATGTAAATCAATTGAAGACATATAGATTAAATAGGTTTTGAAATACACTGGAACTTTAAAATGGATGCAAAGTTACTCTAAATGGGAGAGTCTCCAGGCTCTGCTGACTGTAGCATACCAGGGTACAAAATGACTATGGGTAGCCCCAGAACCCTATGGCTTCCCTGCCTCCTCTCCCTCAAGCCTTGTTGATCAAGCCCAGGGAGGACTCTGCTACCCTCTATCACTGTCCCAACAGGGTGTGAGCCCATCACATTCTGGGTGCTCAAGGAGTAAAAGGAAAGAGAGATGCTCCCTGCCCAGTCTGAGGGGAGATATATGGTCCCTGCCCCTCAGGGAGCCCTCAGTCTGAAGAGAGAGACATGGCCTCTGCCTCAGGGGATCCTTGTCTTAGGGAGGAAGCATCAGCCCCTACTCTCAAAGAGACCCCAGTCTTGGAGGAAGACATTGGCTCTGCCCTCAAGGAGCTTCCAGTCTCCAGGAAGAAACAGTGTCCTAGCCCTCAGTGAGCCCCACTCCACCTCTGGAGAGACAGCCTCTGCATGTGGGGGGGGGGAGGGGCACTGAGCAACCTAGTTTCTTCACTTGGGCCTCCCAACTCTTTGCCAAGGGCTCTTCCTCAGACCACCCTTCCTATCACAGGAAGCAGTTCCTAGCAGCGGAAAAGGAAAACATGTTAGTTTCTAACTAACTTTGCTCAGCAGGGCCTGTCAGATTTATCATCTTAATTCATCGAATCAAGTGAAATGACTGCAGCTGTTTCTCACAAAACTGATGGACAACATATTGGGAATAATTGTGCTAAATGATTTTCTCAATCTGCTAGAAGAACAGGAGTGGGCAATAAGAGGAGGGAATCTTAAGATCATGGATCTAGAACTGGAAAGAACCTCAGAAATCATTTAGCCCAACCTCCTCATTTCACAGATGAGGGCACCTGAAACTCAAGAGGTTAAGCAATTCACCCAAGGTCACATAGATAGTGTCAGGATTCAAATCCAAGTCCTCTTGCTCTAAATACACATTCTTTCTGCTGAATAGGAGAAAAGAGGGGAAGGGAGGGAGAGGAGGTAGGAGAAAGAGATTTGAAAATAAGTAATGGTTGGTTATTGTCTTTCATTCTCAAAGAGGACCAAAATGACATCACTATGTTGGGGTTGAGATACGGTGTGTCCAGCTGTGGCAGATCAGACCAATAGAAGCTCGGAAGGGTCTACCGCAGGTCAGACACAAAGAGCTCATATGAACATTTGAGGTGAAGAAGGCTCCAAATTTGCACATCTCACGTTTCCTCTGAGCTACTTCAATTCTGCTTTGCTCAGAGAGCACGGTGCCTTTGTTGATGCCGGCACACCATGCTGGGTGGTCCTGGGCCAGTGCCTCCCATGTCTCCCAATCGATTCCAAAGTTCTTCGGAGAGAACTTGAGAGTGTGCTTGTATCACTTGTATTGTAGACACAACCAGAAATAAAACAAAAACCAATGAGAAGGAAAGGGGGGAAACATCTGAAGAGACTGATATGGAGCCCCAGAGAACTTATGCACCGACTTAGATTTTAAACCATATATACAGAAGATGGAAACCAAGGCAGGTGAGGGAGAGTCAGTATAAGAGTATGGCCCTGGCCGGAGAATTCAAACCCAGAATGAGCTGAGTCTGGTGAGGAAAGCTAAGAACAACAGAAAGGGATGATGGCCATTTGGCTGGTCAACTGGTTCTAAAATATTTTGGATGAAAGAGGAAACTCAAATAAGGGATTGGCGCCTGATTGGCATGGACACTGGTAAAGGGATGGCAGAGAATGCTGAGCTGCTCGACTCTTTGGATTTTCAGGAGAATAAACCCTGGACTGGAAATGAGAGAATGGCTAATAGATGGTGAGAAACCAAAGGAAGTAGGGAGATAATAAGAGGGTGCCTAGCTACCCCCGATAAATTCGAAGCACCTGGTCCAGACCATCCATTCCATGGGTAGCAGCGGCAATGGCAACAACAACAATAACATAATAAGCATAACAATCATCATGACAACAACGATTAACATCGATGTAGTACTTTGTTCTATATGTATCTCATTTGTGGTTACTCAGCTCCAGGTGGGACTGGACGGCCGCTGAAGTTCCCTCCATCTCTGAGAATGGCCAGAATGAGTCTACCTGGAAGGTCTCCAGAGGAGTGCCCCAGGAACCTGGGGGTGAGCCTGCGCAGTTCACGTTGTTTTCAACGATGTGGATAAAAGCATAGGGGGCATAGTTGTGAAATTTGCAGGTGGCACAAGGTGGAGAGGTACCAACACACAGAGGTCCCGGACCCAAAAAAGATCTTGCCCATCATAATTTAGGGTTGAATTTAATAAAATGAAATTTAATAGGGATAAATACAAATCATTACACTTGGATCAAAAACATTTTTTTTACTTTACAGGTACATGGCGTGAGAGATATGGCAAGAGAATAGAGAATACTTTGTCTGAAAAAGAACTGGGAATTTTGGTGAACTGAAAGAACTAGTGTGATGTGGCCATACGAAAAAAAAGCCAATGGGATCTTAGACTGCATGGAGAGAGGGATGGCTACCAGCAACAAGGCCCTGCCTTGATCAGTCCAAACATGGAGTGCTGTGCTCATTTCTGAGCACTACAGCTTAAGAAGGTCAAAGATAAGCTGGAAAGTGACTAGAGGAGGCTGGTTGAGAGACCTCCAGTCTGTGACTTTGCAGGATTGCTCAAAGAAAATGAGACACTGGAGTTTTGTCTCTGCCAGGCTAAGTATCCTCATTTTTTGTCAGCAAAATATTGGAATGGCTGGCAAGACTTGTTCTTGAACTCAAAACAGCAATAGGTAGAAGTTGAAAAGAGGCATATTTATCCTTGATCTAAGATTCAATTTGCCATCTGGGAAAGCTAGCCCAGAGTAGAATGGGTCACCTCCAGGGGAAAGGGAGCACATGTGAGGTCTTCCAGCAAAAGTTAGAGACCCATGTTGACTGATCCTCTATTCAAATATTTGGACTAGGTGACTCTGGAGGTCTCTTTGAGTCTAAAGTTCTGTCACTGATTCAGAACCTGTGGGGTCTTTTAATACATAACACATACATAGAGACAGAGAAAGATAGAGTCAGACAGAGAGACAGAGACAGAGAAAGAAGAGACAGACACACAGAGAGAGCCACAGACACATGTAGAGGTGGAGAGAGAGAGACAGAAACAGACAAAGACAGACACAAAGCTGGAGAGAGAAAAAGAGACGGACAGATGAAGGGAGGGAGGAAAGGAGAGTTTCGTTTCATTTCATTTCATTATATGCAAACAAATAAGCAAGCAGGCCTCAGAACTAACTCAGTACTGGTCAGACAAGAAGGCTTTGATGAGCTGTGGTGAGAGAATCAAACAGGAACCACTTCCCAACCCAGCCACTGCTGCAAAGCAGCTACACCAGGACCCTGCTGCAGAATGCTTCCTGAGAAAGGAACATGAAGATGCAGGGCTCCGAGCTGTTTGATGGTGAGATGCTCAAATAGCTAAAAAATAAAATGAAAATCCCCTCTTCCAAACACAGGTCCATAGGAGATGTGTTGTCCTCCTATATGAAAAGGCTATTTCAAACCTGTCATCCCTGGGTGGTGCCCTTTAAATTTAATTTAAATGAAATGAAATTGTTTTCCCAGCAGTAGTGTGGGTGGCTTACCTGTGACCAATGATATATGCCAGTGAGAAGACCTGGGTTGGGGCTCAGTCTGGAGCCAGGGTCGGGGAGGGGGGGGAATCAATATAGGACTGAGTCCAGGGCTCAGTCTACTGCCTGAATTAGAAGAGTAGAGGAAAAGACAAAGAAGGAAAGAGAGAAGGAAAGGAAGCAAGAAGGAAGAAAAGAGAAAGAAGGAATGTGAGAAAGCAGAGAATAGAGAAGGAAGGGAAAAGAGAGGGAAGCAGAAAGGGAGAAGAGAAAAGAGGGAAGAGAGAAGGGAGAAAGGAGAGAAATAAGAGAAGAGAAAAATCAGGAAAGAAGGAAAGAAGGAGAGAAGGAAGGGAAGAAATAAGGAAGGCAGAAGAGAAAGAAAGGGAGAAAGAAAGGAGAGAGAAAATAGGGAAGGAAATAGAGAAGGAATAGAATAGAGAAAGGAAAGAAGGAAGTGAAGGGGGGGAAAAGAGATGGTAAGGGAAAGGAAGAGAAGGCGACTGTTTTATGGAGTTAAAACAAAGGCAGCAGCCAGCTAGCCCAGCCAGACGCAGGGTCAGTATGCTTGCCTCATAGCTGTGTGCAGGACCACACTTCTCTGTTTTCTGAGCCTTTCTTTTGGCAGTTCCACCCCCACCCATCAGCCCTCCCATCCTCACTCCCACCCCAGGCCCGCAATAGAAGCAGAGATGACAATGCCAGGGTCTTCTTTGGCCTCCCCAGTCTGAAACGGAGGACGGCGCTTTCCACTGAAGAGTGCTGGTTCCCCCTGCTGGCCAGTCTAAGGAATGGCCTGCTTCCAGCCCTACCCTATTTGAGTCTGCACCTCTAGCAAGCTACAGGGGTCCCTCCAGGAACAGGGTCGGTGCTCCTCTTCCACCCTGGGCTCCCAGCCAATTACGCAGAGTCTCAGCAGCAGGGATGAGGGGGGAGATGTGATGAATTATTCATCAGGTCCCTAAATAATTCATTCCCCTTCGAGAGGCAGAGAGCCCCCAAGAGCTCTGGGGTTCTCTCAAGTTGACACCTTGAAGAGATGAAGAGTAAAACCGAAACCCCATTTTAAAGGAATCCTGCTTCCTCATTAGGCTGCTTGATGAGTCTTTGCCCCCAAACTCAGCTAGCTGGCCTGAGCTCCCCAACTCTTCCCTGCCTGCCTCCCTACCTAAGCCCCCATCCACCCATGATCTTCTCTGCCTCCCTTTAACTAAACCTCACCATTCTGGAAGACACAAACTGCAAGACGCAATGGCCTCAGTTTCCCCCTCTGTAAAACAAGGGAGTTCATAGAATCATAAGCTCTAGAACTGGAAAGGAACCTTAAGGACCATCTAGTTCAACCTCTTCATTTTATAGAAGAAACTGAGGCCCAGAGAGGTTGTCACTTGCCCAAGGTCACATGTAGGTAGGATCACAGATCTATAGAAGCTAGAAGGGAACTCAATTCCAATGCTGCCATTTTCACAGAGAAGGAAACTGAGACCCAGAAAAGAGGAAGTGACATGCCCAAGGTCAAACTGGTTCTAAGTGACAGAAGTAGGATTGGACCAGGTGATAGACCTCAGTTTCCTCACCTATAAAATTTGGAAATAGAGGGATAAACTTAATGATTTCTAAGGTCCCTTCCAGCTCCAAATTTATGAACCTATGATCTCTAATTCTCTTTCAGCTCTGACCTTCTGTGATCCTATGATCTCTCTGAGCTTCAGTTTTCTTCTCTGTAAAAAAGAGAATAATAATGCCAGGTACCACCTACTTGTGAGGAAAGCCCTATAGCCATGTTAGGGCATTAGCCTAGGAATAGCTATGAGCATCTCTGCCTCACTCTATCTCACCCCTAACTACCAACTTACATACAATTAATCAGGAATACATCTATTGCATAAAGCCAGCTCTACCTTTATAAGTAATGCTGGTCAATATGCAAGAAATCCACCATACCCTGAAGAGCCTATGAGAAGGCTCTTGTAATGAACAAAATGACAAAATGGAGAGAGTAGAATAGGCAGTTAGGGGAATTCAGAAATGCTCAAATGGCTGAATGCAAAGACTAGTTAGTCAAGAATGAGTCAATGTCAACTTGTAAGGAAGTGTCCTGTACAGTGCCTCAGGCATCTGCCTTTTGTAGAGGACTGGTTGACCTTTCTAAAGATGCAAAGCTAAGAAAGCTAACTAATGTGTTAGATTGGCAGTCAGGATCCTAGAAGATCTGAACAGGCCAGAACACTGGCTAAATCTAGGGAGATGAAATTTACTAGAGATAAATGTCAAGTCTTACACTTGGGTTCGAAAAACCAATTTCCCTAATACAAGATAAGGGAGGTGTGGCTGGACAGGGGTTCATCTGGAAAAGATCTGAGGATTCAGTGGCAGTCAAGAAAGTTCATGTGAGATCAAGCAACATTAAGAGAGGCATAATTACTCAGGAAGTGCTAGTCCTACTCATTCCTGATCTGACCACATTTGGAGCCTCACATTCAGTTCTGGACATCCCATTTTAGGTAGAACATTGGAGAGTGTCCAGAGGAGAGCAAATGGGATGATTGAAAGGGCTTAAGATCATGCCACATGATGACCAGTTGAAAGAACTGGTAATATTTATCCTGGAGAAGATTAAGAGGGCCATGATACGGGTCTTCAAGTATTTGAAGAGTTGCCCTATGGAAGGGGAGGAAGACTTGTACTGCTTGGCCCCAGGGGGCAGAACAAGGGGTAGTGGGGAGAAGGTGCAAAGAGGAAAATTTCAACTTAGTTCAAGGAAAAACTTCCTAACAGTTTGTTCCCCAGAAGTCAGTATGCTCCCTCTTTAAGCAGCGTCTAAATGGCCCCTCGTCGGGGATGTTGGAAGACTTTGTTCCTATGAGGGTTTGGATTAGACTGCTTCAGAATTCCCTTCCAATTCCAATTCAATGACTGGGTGCTCCTCTGTTATTAGGATCCCCTTCTACATATGAGGAAACTGAGGCTCAGAAAAGAGAAGTGATTTATTCCAGTGTCAAAACTGGAATGGTGAGCCCTGGTCTTTTTATCCTAAGTCCTGGGCTCACTGTACCATGATGCCTCTCACACTACATAGAATCATGGATTTTCAGAGTTGGAAGAGATGTCAGTAGACATTTAGTTTAACCCAACCCCAAATGAGAATTCCCACTATGCCAAGCCCCTAAAGTAGCCATCCAGTCTCCACTTGAAGAGCACCAAGGCTAGGGGAACAAGTGGGTTTCTGCTGAGACAATCCTTCCCACTTTGGGACAGCTCTCATTGTTTAGAAACATTTCTTGCACCAAGCCAAAATCTTCCTCTTCACAACTTCTACCCCAAACTGCTGGTTCTGCACCACTCCATATGCTGAGCCTTCCAACACTGGAAGATGGTAATTGTGTCGGCCCCTGAGTTTTCAACAGCCTAAACATCCACAGTTCCTTCAGCAAATCCTCATAGAGTATGGATTCAAGACCCCTCATCATCCCTTCATCAGACTTTACAAGACAAATCCTACTCAGGGTCTCCTCCATAGGCATGAAATGTTTGTTCTGCCTTATTTTCATTTCTCAGAGTCCATTATTCAGCAGCTGGCCCAATCTAAGTCCAATAAAAGTCAGGTAACCTCCTCAGCACCCGTAAAGGACAAGAGAAATACATGCCCCAGGTTTATATGTTATTGGTTGTAAGGGGAACTCTCTCCCAGACACTGTGATTAGAAAAGTGAGAATAAGAATTTCTATTCCAGAAAGTTACTGATTTAAGGAAATAGGGACAGTGTGTGTGTATGTATGTATGTATGTATGTATGTATGTATGTATGTATGTGTGTGTGTGCATGAGTGTGCATAGGAACTATGAGAAAGAGAGAGGGAGGGAATGGGAAAGAGAGGAAGAAAGGGAGAGAGAAAAATAAAGAGAGAGAGATGAAGAAAGGGAGAAAGGGAAAGAAAAAATGGAGGAAGAAAATGAAAGAGGAAAAGGAGGAGAAATTTGAAAGGAAAGAGAATGAGGAAGAAGAGGAAAAAAGAAAGAGAAGGAAGAAGAGAAGAAAATGGAGAAAGAAGAAAAAAAGAAGATACCTTAGACATGTTGGAGAAGAAAAAGAAAGGAGGAGGGAGAGGAAGAAAAAGAAAAGGGAATGAAAATAAGAAGAAAGAAGAGGAGGAAAAGGAAAATGAGGAAAAAGGGATATAGTAAGAGAAGAAAGAAGTGTTTGAGTTTGTCTCCCATATCCAACAGTACGGGATGAGTGCTGGCTTCTTCCAGCCCAGGACTCCTTCATTGTCACAAGAAGGCTCAGGTTATCCAGGGCTGAGATCCACACAAATCCTAAGACATGGTGCTCTAAGTCAAGCAGGTGTTTCCTGAAAACCCCATCTAGAAAAACATGGAACAGAAATTAAGGGCTGGCTGATTGTGTTGAGTCAGAGGTGAGCCCAGAGTTGAAGAGGAGGAGGAGGGTAGACTGGATCGCATTTGGGAAATTATGAAGTGCCCTGAATGAGTCCAAGCTACTCCCTGCCTCCAAGGTCACCCTTGTAAACACCAGCATTGTCCTGGTGATACTTCATGGCTATGAATAGAACACCAAGGTATCCAAAGAATCAGAATTGTTGGAGAGTAGTCCAAAGGGACCAAGGTGAGGTTGTTGTGCATTACCAACAACATTACCTTGTGTCCAAGGTGTAGAACAAAAGTCATCATCAGCGATGTCTGAGACTAGGAAAGGATGTAAGCTGGTGGTCTACTAAGAAGAAAGTGGCACTGGGATCCTTGAGACATGAAAAAGAATCCAAGGAAAGTCGACAGCCCATTGGCTGGACCCTCTATTGAAGATTCATTGGAAAATATGGCAAGAATCTGTCAGAATGAGAAAGTAAGGAGGAGCTGCTATCTGCAGAGTGAAGGAAGTTCCAACAATGGTAAAGTCCCAGAGTCACTGAAACACAATAGAACAAAGTCTACAAGTTACTTTGCTGAAATGAGTTACTTCTCTAAGGCACTCTGGGACCTTCGGGGACCTTAGAAATCATATGGCCAAACATTTCAGAGGAAGGAACCAGGGATAGGAGGCAACTTACCCCAAGATTCACCAACAATAAGTGACAGAGCTGAGACTTGAACCCAGGTCCTTATTCTTGTTTATCTATAAAACAAAGCATAACAACCCCTCAGAGTACAAAATATTAGAGCAGAAAGGTATCTTTAGATAAAAGATGAAAGTAGGAATTTCCATACCTCGGGCAGCACAAACCAGGCTAAGGCTATGTGGCCGAAGAAAGGGTCATCTGCTAGCTTCCCATTTGAACTAATTCTCCTTTCTAACTAGTTAAAAAGCTCTGTTTTTCTATGCTGTTGGAGAATTGCATGTGCTTTCAGTTGTCTCTTAATTTGACAGCCTGGGACAAAGCCCAGTCAGCTAGCTTTAGTTACAAGTCTGCCTTAGATGTCAGCAAGCTCAAACCTTCTCATTTCCTAGAAAGGAAACAGTCTCAGAGCAAGAAAGGGACTTATCCTAGATCACACAGGATTCAAACCCAGATGGTTTGACAAGCAAGTCTTCTACTCTGACCATTATATAACACATAGAGTAGTAGCTCTGGGGTATCTTTCCACTTTTATTGTGAAAGATGGCATCATATTAGCAAGTAGCAGAGTAGGTGACAGCGGCCATTAAGGTCTTAAAAGGTCAAATGTACCCATGGGTAATTCCCAATTAGATAATGCCTCCTTAGACAACCAAGAGCTGACCTTTGTATAGGAAAGGAAAGTCCTTTCCTCACCACTACATTACAACTTAATTAGTCCACATAATCTGTACTCAGAACCAATTGACATTAGGATGCAAAGGCTTGAGGGACCCCATTTTCTGCTTCTGAGCAGGACTCAGTCCATACTTTCATTGAATGACTATTTCCAGGTTGGCAGAGAAATGGACCCTCCACCCCAGCACAGCTGCAAAGAAGTCTCTGGTCCATGTCTAACTTTAGAACCCAGGTTGGTCCATTAGCCAATGTGCATTTAGCATGTTTGTATGTATGTATATATGTGTGTATCAGTTCCAGAGAAGGTGAATACACATGTAGTACTTTTCCCTTATGCTAACACACCCAGGTTTCACCCATCAATTTTAGCCCAGTTTTGCTGCAAGTTCCTAAAATATTCTTAAATGTGGGGAGGTAACAAAGTGTTTCTCTGCAAGCTGCAGGAAGAAAGTTCACTGGAAAATTAGGGCAATTTTGTGTTTCTACTTGTGTATTTACATATCAACAATCCATTTAATGACGATCTCCAAAAATAGCAGAGCGCGTAGGTCCAGAAGCTGCCAACACAACACAGCCTGCTGAATGCAAAACAATGGCTGATGAGCAATCCAAGCCCTATATTCTAATATTGGAAAAAACAGACTTTTGAAAAGAACAGTGAGAGCTTTGCCTTCTTCCTGGCAGCTGGACCTGGATGCTCAGCACACAAGACTCAGCCCTGAGCTCCAGGTCAAAAGGATGGGAGCGAACTCCCTTTCGCTACCCACAGATGGATCAGCACCAATGGTGTTCTCGCTACAGAAGGAACACAAAAGGAAGGAAGCAAGAGGTAGAAGGTCTAAGTCCCTACTCTTGAACAGTTCTCCCGCCAATCCTATCTATCTTTATATATACATTTATATATATATATATTTACATATACATACATGTATGTGTATGTGTATAGACATACATATATACATACATATATGTGTGTGTGTATATGCATACATATATACATACATATACATGTGTGTATGTGTGTGTACCTATATATGGTTGTCAGAGTCATCTTTCTCAAATCAGACCAATGGGACTTCTCTCCTCACAAAGCTTCAGTGGCTCCTTATTGCTCATAGGATTGTGGATTGAGAACTGGAAGACACCTCAGAAGCCATCTAATCTGATCCCTCATTTTATAGAGGATGAAATTGAGGCCTAAAAGGGTGAAGTGCCTTGCCCATGGTCACATGCAGATATATATCTAGAGCTGGAAAGAACCTTTGAGACCATGGAGTCCAACAGCTTCATTTTACAGAGAAGGAAATTAAGGCCCAGAGAAGTTCAGGAACTTGCCCAAGAGGCAGTAAGTGGTAGAGCCTTGGTTTGGACCCATGCCCTGACTTCAGATCTAGCACTCTTTCTACTGTATCAATATTTATTGAGTAAAGCTTGTATTCTTTCCGCTGGCATTCAAGGCCCTTTCTAGTATGGCAACATCCCATCTTGTTTACTTTATCTCATATCAACCCTGCCTTGTTTTTTAAAGAATAAGCCAAATTAGGGCCTGCAACCATATGACCAGTTGCTGACAGGGAGCTGATCAAGCATCAGATGAGACTTCTGTGAGCTCACCCTCCATAATTGGCAGATGTAATAGTATCTTTGAACCTAGTGATGTTTTTATTAGAGTCTAAGCAGGGAAAGCCCACAGCCTCCACATGTCGGGGGAAATTGGAGAAGAAGGCCCAGAAATTCTCTAAGGACTCCCTTAAATACAACTATTGCCTGGGTTATCACAACAAAGAGGGAAAACATCACTTCATCTTTTTAGTGGCCTGGACATATGGGCAGTTTTTATGACTTTATTTAGTTTGGTCTAAGTATCCACCCAGGAAAAGCCAAGTGAACGAAAAACATCTATTGTCCAGATTATAACATACAATTGGATGGACAGCTTGGTATATACAAACACATGCAAATATGGTGTATATTCATGTATGGATGGGTATACATACATACATGCATACATGTGACAAATACTACAATAGCCAATTGAACAATGAGTTGGGCCAAGAACTGAACAGGAAAAGGAGAAGAACAGCTAGACTGCCTTTGGGAAATTGAAAATGTTTGGGTTTTTGAAATGACCCCCCAAACTTCTCCCTAAAACAAAGTCCCCTCTTTTAACACCAATATTCTTCCAGCGGCATTCTATGGATGAGAACACTACATTCTTCAAAGACCTAAAAATAAAGATCACTCAGAGGGCCACAAAGAGGTACATGGTGAGCAGACTGCAATGTGTCACAGACAAGGAATTAAGAAGAAGCAGAGAAAGGGATAATAACACTAATAATATCAACTAACCTTTGTATTGGGCATTAAGATTTGCAAAGTGATTTACATATGTTATCTCATTCAATCCTCATTGACCCTGAGACTAAGACATAAGTACTATTATTACTAAGACATAAGTACTGTCTTTTTGTGGGTTCTGCTGCTTTAGAATTTGTTTAGAGCCATTTTTCACAGGTATTTGGAGGGGTTTGGGGGAGAGCTCAAGCAAGTCATTGCTTTCAGTCCTCCATCTTGGCGGATATAAGTTAAGATATAAGTATTATACCCATTTTATAGATGAGGAAATTGATGTCTAAAAAGGTAGAGAGGGCATTTCCAGGACCATAGTTAGTAAATGTCTGAGGCAGGGTTCATCAGCAAAGAAACATATGAAGCAAAAAGATGATGAGCAAATGATGATAAACCAATGATGATAAAGCAAAAAGGGATAACACATGGACAGCCAGTCCATTTCACTGATATCCTTTCAACGTCCTTAGTTGAAATAATAATCATCATTGTAAGAGTGGCCTGGTACTCAGAATTGGGCCAGAGATGTAGTCCAGAGTTAAGTAGCCTAAAGCATTCAATGTCACTTCTCAGATTCCCTTAAAAAAACAGAGCCTAAGTTTTGGGAGATTTGACCAAAAGGACCTCAGAGCTGGGTGGAGCTACACGGAAAAAGCCTCTTGGAGGAAGTGCTTTTGGGATGAGTGGACTGGCCTTTTCAGAAAGGAAGAATGGCAGCAAGACTGCAATGCCAAGGCCATGGGCAGAGATCAGAAGAACATCAGAAGGCCATCTTAGCTGATAGGCCCATTTGTGTCAGGGAGCACTGAATGAAATAGGGAGGAACAAGGTGAGAGTTGAAGGAGAGGATTGATGGTGAATTTTAAAGGCCAGGCAGAGAGAGTTGGATTCAATATGGTAGGCAATAGAGTCATACTAGGAAAAATCTAGGCAAAAAAATGGAAGGAATGGAAAGACTGAATGGGAGTTTGAAGTCCTGGGTTCAAATCCCAGATCTTATACTTCTTAGCTATGTGACTGGGGGCAAGTAATTCCTTTTCCCTTTCTGAGCTTCAATTTCCCCACCTGTAAAATGAGGAAGGTCAGATTCAATAGCTGGTCTCTCACTTCCTTTTCAGTCCTGAAGATACAATCTGCAAGTCAGCTCTGCTGCATTTGGTATGGTCACTTTAAAAGAAAAAGGAAAATACAGGAATAAAGTAGCAAATGATTTCCAAGGCAGGGGAATGGCAGGGCCAGGAGGTAGAGGGAAGAGTAAGAATTTAGAACTGGGCGTTCCTTTTCATGGACTAAGGAAATGATGCTCCAATATCGAGTGTCACATGGCACCAGAGGTCCAGAAGACCAGCAGGGAAAGCCAGGACCAGATGGTAAGTGAGGAGTCAAGGGCACTCCATAGCCACAGCCCAGAGCAAAGTCTCCCTGAGTGAAGGTGATGTTTGTACAGAATGATCCTGCTCACAGCCTGGGCCCTGACCCTACTCAACTTGGGGCCCCTTGATTTAGCTATACACAGAGTCACCCTGCTCCAGAGTTCAAGCCTCGGGCCCCTCAACCTGGCTCCTGTGACCCCGTCCCAGCCTCTGTGTTCCCGTCTCTCCCTTGCATCTGTGGCCAATGAGCAAGGAGTGGCAAGAGCCTTGAGGTGAGCTCGTCATCGTCATGCCTGGCATTTGGGCCTCACAGTATGTCTGTGTTTTTCACGCGCTGCCAGAACCACATTCCAATTAGACATTCGTCAACAGTCGGAATTCTGCTGCAGAGAATAAAATAAAATAATTGTGGCATGTTTGTTTTCAAGCCGATTTCCACGTAATAAACCATCTGTTGTGGATAAACTGGGATCTTATAGAAACCGCCTTCAGAGGTAAGGCAGAGAGATGAGAAAGAACCAAGGCAACATTTAAGGAAGGCCAGGTGACCTACCATTCTTAACCTTTGAAATGGCACAGCTGTTGATTAGACAGCTAATTAAACTTGCACTCCGGGCAATGAGGAAAGTCTAGAGATGTCCACCCAAGGGCGAAAGAGGAGGCTCCAAGACCTGTGCAATAAGGGAAAGATTTAGGGGTGAAAAAAAAAGAAAAGCAGACTGTTCCCTCTGAAGGGGCCAGAATGAATTACAGCATCTGGAAAGGTCACAGCTCAGCCTTCAGTGGAGGAAGAGAAATGCAATGGCACCATTTAAGATCAAGTTCTAGACCTTCTCCATGGGAGAAACCAGTATGTTTGCTGGTAGGGTGAGAAACTACCATGCACTTGGGACACCCCCTTGCACCAAATTAGGCTACAATGATTCTTCAGCTTATCTTCAGAGATTCAATAGCTCATAGACTGTTAGGGCTAGAAGGGTCCTTAGAACAGAGAATGGAGAATGTCAGAGTAGGGAGGGATCTTACAATAGAGAATGTCAGCACTGTGACAGAACCTGGAATCCCGAACAGAGAGTGATATTGCTGAGAAGGCCCTCAGAACATAAAACACAGACTGTGAAAGCAGGGGGGGAACCTGAGAATTCAGTTTGATTAGTAAGAGACATGCGTGTGGTTGGGCGGGGAGGAGGGAAAACATCTCTCAAATTATAAGCAGTAGGCCCCTTCAGTCTGGAGCCCTAACCTGGCATAAAACTCAGGCACCTGAGAACATGTGCTACAATAATGGGTGTGCCAGCTGGAAGCATGTAACAGACAACTCCTTCCCAGGGCCCAGTCAAGGACACTTACAGATCATCTTATCTAAGCTTCTCATTTTGCAGATAGTCTAGAAATAGGACATGACTTGCCCCAGCTGACAGAGAGCTGGGATTGGAGCCTAGGTCCAATGATTCCAAATCCAGTATATTTTCCCTTAGGGCAGGCTGCCTCCTGAGAAAGGCCTCGCAGGGTGCCACATCCACCAGCTGAAGAACAAGATATGTCAGCAATGAGATCAATCATACTTGTCCAACAGAGATACCTATAGAGGTTTCCACGAAGACAGCACAGGCATTCAGGCCAACTGAAAATTCTGCTCTGATTGCCAATTAGGGGCTGCTATCCTCACCCCAGCCTCCTGGGGGGTTAGGAGAGTGGGCAGATACAAAGACAAGTTTTGATTTTTATTGTTGGGCCACCAACTCCCACCAATCCCCACTGTTAGCAACAAAAGTTCCACGAAGCCATTGGTGAACCAGAAAAAAACTTTTTATCAATGGCCTAGGAAGGTCAGGTGTCCCACGTGTGGGCACACCTGAGGGCAGAACTTTTTATTCCTAGTCCCTAATCGAAGTTCACTCCCATTTCCCCATTGTCTGGGTAATGCAGGGTTTACGGCCTTACCGGAGCTCCTAATTTCCCCACGTGAGTCTCTGCCCCTAATTACATCTCCCACTCCCACATTTCCTTGTCAACAACCTACAGCTGTCAATACCCCAGCAGCTACTCAGCACCCTGATAAGTGATATGCAGAAAGTACACAAATCCAGTTCTCTTCTTTGCCATCCTAGCATCTACTCTCCAGACTCTGGGATGACTGGGCAGAGCACGAGATGTGCTCTCACTGGCTTGATTACAGCCAGAGGACCTAGGTTTCAATATCAACTCTGCCACTTATTGGGGCAAGAATAATAATAACAATAGAACTAATAATAACAACAGGGGCAGCTAGGTGGCGCTGCAGTGGATAGAGCAACAGGTCTGGAGTCAGGAGGACCTCAGTTCAAATGTGGCCTCAGACACTTACTAGCTGTGTGACCCTGGGCAAGGCACCTCACCCTGATTGCCTCCAAAAAAAGAAAAAAGAAAGAAAGAATATTAACAACCAAATTATTTTAACAAAGAAGCACTGGGTCAAACAAATGGCTATCATTCTGATTTGTTTTTAACCAAACTTCTTCATTTTTTTGTCTGGTAATTTTGGCAGTCTGGTAAAGATTATGGATCCCTTCTCAGAATCATGTTTGTAAATGCTTAAAATAAAATATATAACACTACATATAAAACTAATTATATGAAATACAAAGATCAAAATATTAACTTTTTAAAAAGCAAGTTCATGGACTCCAAGTTAAGAACTCTTGGTTTATAGAAATGGAAGGGGTTATATTAGCAATTCATTGGTACCAGAAATTATAGATGGGTTATCCTTGGAGAGTATAGACTTATTGATCAATGCAGATTATGCAGGAAAAAGGTAGAATATGGGTAGGAATAATAATAATAATAATAATAACTAGGGGCAGCTAGGTGGCGCAATGGATAGAGCACCGGCCCTGAAGTGAGGAGGACCTGAGTTCAAATCTGGCCTCAGACCAAACACTTGACACTTACTAGCTGTGTGACCCTAGGCAAGTCACTTAACCCCAATTGCCTAATAATAATAATAATAATAATACCTAGCATTTATATTTGTTGTTATTGCTGTTCAGTCGTGTCTGATTCTTCAAGACCCCATTTGGGGTTTTCTTAGCAAAGATACTAGAGTGGTTTATCATTTCCTTCTCCACCTCATTTTAATTTGAGGAAACTGAGGCAAACAGGGTGAAGTGACTTGCCCAGGGTTGCACAACTATTAAGTGTCCAAGGCTGGATTTGAACTCAGGAAGATGTTCATAACATGTTCATAACCTCTGGGTTGCATGGAATAGAAACCTTTCAAAATATAGAGACCTGCCTGGCAGAAGAGATCAAAACCAGGGGGGTCGGGGGGGAAAGGATGAGGTCCATGCCATTCTCATCATCCTACCTGCCACTGAAGCTGTCCTCAAGATGTTTTCAGTGAGTCTACAGAAAATGTTTCCATCCTAATACTCATTCCTTTACAAAAAGCAGTAGTTACAGGTGTGTGTGTGTATATGTATGTATGTATGTATGTATGTATGTATGTATGTATGTATGTTTAGCAATATATGTAAAAGAATAAATAGTAGGAAAGCAATTTGTCTTGTGGAAGATTCCTACCTGAATTCCTTGGGAAAGGATGGGAAGAATGAGATGAATAATAATATTTAAATAGCTTTTCTTGAAGCTTACAAAGCACTTTACACACATTAAGAGCAAGCTGGGATATATACAGCCCTTCAAGGTTTGCAAAGTGCTTTATGTAGGTTGACTCATTTTATACTCACAGGGTTGAGGTAGGTGCTAGTATTATTCCCATTTTACAGATGATTAAAATGAGACAGAGAAGCTGAATAACTAGCTCAGGGTCATATAGCTGGCAAATATCTAATGCAGGATTTGAACTCAGGTCACCCTGATTCCAAGGTCAATGTTTTATCTATTTGCTACCTAGCTGCCTTTCCTCACAATAATCCTGCAAGGTAAGGACTACCGGGTGTATTATTATCATCCTCGTTTTGCAAATGAGCAAACTGAGTCCAAGAGAAAAGTCAAGTTACTTGCCCAGGATCACACAGCCAATAAAGTCAGAGGTGGGTTCTGACCTCAAATTCTCCCAACTACAAGAGAAGTGCTCTAACCATTATGACACATGGCATCTCCAAGTCACTTAAGCTCTCTGAGCCTCAATTTCCTTATTAGTACAATGTACAAATAGACAACTTCCTCCTTTGTACGACTTCTATCTTCTGGCTCTCACTGAGACCTGACTCTCTCTTGATGACCCAGCCTTCCTGGCCACCCTTTCTAACACTGGCTTCACTTTTACTTATTACACTGACCTCACTGGTCAAGGTGAGGGAGTTGGAGCTCCTTTTGATCCCCACCCCACTTTCAAACTCACTCTCCACTTCCATCAGACAGTAAAACCTCTCCTTTGAGATTCATTCAGTTTATAATTATCTCCTGACTCTCGGAATTTTCATTGCCTATTCCCTGGGACCTAGAATTCTCTCCCTCCTCATCTCCACTTCCTAATTTTCCTGGCTTTCTTCAAGTCTCAGCTACAGGTCACCTTCTGCAAGAAGTTTTTTTCCCAATCCCCCTTAATGCTAGAGCCTTCCTTCTGAGATGTCTTTAATTTTTATTATTATTATCATACAGATCTTTTTTGTACATCGTTGTTTGCATGTTACTTTGAACAGGGCCTGTCTTTTGCCTTTCTTTGTATCCCCAGTGCTTGGCACAGTGCCTGCCACAGAGTAGATGCTTAATAAATGTTCATTGACTGACTGATCCCACATATTAGCCCCTATCTTTCACTCCTACTGCCACCATCTTATGTCAGGCCCTCAACGACCTTAGAGTTAGAGTAGTGTAATAGGTTCATAAATCTAGAACTTGAAGAGAACTCAGAAGTCATCTTGTCTTACAGGTGAAGGAAATGAGGCTCATGGAGGTTAAATGATTTGCCCAAGATCCCATAAGCAATAAGTATCAGAGACAGGATTTGAACCTAGAACCTCTGAATCCCAAGTTTGTGCTCTCTCACTGACCTCATGCCTAGACTATTTCAATAGGCTCCAGTCTGGCACCACTGCCTCCAACTTTGCATCTATCCTACACACTGCTACCACAATTATTTTCCTAAAATCTACCAATGACGGTCCTCTGATTGTATCACCCATCTTCTCGAAACCACAGTCTACAGAATAAGGTCCCAAGTCACTGCCCTAGAAGGCCAACTTGTACTTTCTAGAAAATTCTGCCCTCATAGACTGCCCTACCCCATCCTCCCTGCCCATCTAAACCCTGTCTATCCTTCACCATCTGCCTACTTTCAAGAGACTAAGGGAAGAGCTGAAACCAAGAGACTGCCACTTACTAGTAGCATGACTTTGGGCAAATCACCTCAATTCTCTGAGCCTCAGTTTCCTCCTCCATAAAATGGGAATAGCTAAAACTGCCTACCTCATGGGGTTGTTTTTGGAAATCCTTAAGGTGAAAAAGAAATTAGTAGTATGAAGCAAGAAAGTCTCAAGACAAAGAAATAAGCAGAAACAGATAGCATGGAAATCTCTCCTCCCCCCCGCAAAAAAATAGCAAGAGACCAATCAGCTAGAGAGGAGGAGAGAAAGCCAGGATCTTTGGCCACTAAGCCAAGAATTCTCCTCTGAACCTGAGCAGCCAGTGGGTCAATTTGGAATTGCTCCAGCTGAGGGAAAGTTCGAAGGCAATCTCTGAGGAGTCTGGCTCCCTGCTAGCAGCCAGATTCTAGTGTTCAGTTCTCCTCCTATCCCCAAGTGGCAGGAGAAATCGAGAATTCAGACCTGGGGAAGATGGAAAGCCTGAAACATATTAAACAGGATCATGCTGGTCTTGGCTGGCCGGGAAGTGAGTTAGCTGCCTCGAATGGACGCAGAAACCTGACTGGCAGGCAAGCTTGGTGGTAGATACAGCCCTGGAATATTGAGGAGAGAGGCCTCCAGTTAGAAATCTCTTACCTCAACATCCTTTGGGTATTTTTATGCTAGGCATGCAGACCCAGGGGGAGGAAGTGGGGGAGGCTGGGTTTTTCTTTTTTTTTTTTTTTTTCTTAAAGTCTAAGCATTAATTAGAGAGATAAAGAAATGTATCCTCTTTTGTTGGGAAGGAGGATTCTATTGAACAGGGACAATGAAGTTGCTAAAGGGTCAGCCTGAGCAGCTGCTTTGCCAAGAGCTGCTGGGGAAGAAAGATAAAGAGCTTAGGGAAGAAGGGGTTTGGCCTGGTGCCATCCTGGGGGGCCTCTGGATTCCCACAGGAGACTGAGACCCATAGGAGGAAAAAGAAGGACCCAAAGCTTGATGCATTGGGCTGGGACTGAGGATACCTAGGGCCTGGTTCCACCTCTACTCTGATCATTCTTGGTGACATGGGGAGAATCCCTGGCCTCCCTCTGGGCCTCAGTTTGGTAAAATGAGGGGCCTCTAAAAGAAGGTTTTTAAAGACCTTCCCAGCCCTGACATTGTTTCTTATCTACCCTAAGGTCCCTCCCAGCTCTGATATTCTGAATTCTAAGGTCACACACAAAAAAAATCAAATACTCCTGGGTTAGAAAATTGCATTATCTGGGTAGTAAGTTTTCTTCCTGCACTTTTTTTTCCCTGTGTGGATGGCTAGTCGGAACTTTTTTGAACAAATATAGTGGGTTTTAGAGGCCATATGGCATCATGGATAGAGAGCCAAGGGGTTCAAGTCACAAAAAAAGGCTGAGAACACCTGATATAGCCTAAATCTCTCATTTTGCATCGGGAGGACACTGAGGCCCAGAGCAGAATCCCAGAATCCCCAAGTTGGAAGAGAGCCCAGAGGACATCTAGTCCAATTAATATGTGACAGATGTCTATGAGCTCCCCTCCAAATGTACATTCAGCCATCACTTGAAGACTTCTAGTGAGGGAAAAAACCCACTAGTTCAAGAGGTGCCTCATTGCACTTTTGGACAGCTTTTGTGAATTAGTTTTCCCCAGCCCTGACCCAAAATCTGACCCTCTGCAATTTCCACCCATAGTTCTTCTTTCTGCCCTCTGACAGAAAAAAAGAGAGAAATTCTAATTCCTCCTTACATGGCAATTCCTCAGACCCTTGGAGACAGCTATCATGGACCCCCTCACCCTACCCCTAGACTTCTCTTCTCCAGGCTAAATATCCCCAGTTCCTCTTACCAATTTTCAAAGAACATGGATTCAAGGCCCTTCTCCTTCCTGGTCACCCTCCTTGGGTTCTGGCTAGCTTATCGATGACTTTCCTAGACTGTAGTGCTCAGAACGGAATGCAGTGTTCCATTTGGGGAGTGGCCCAAAGTATATCACAGTTGGCATTGTCCTTAGCCCCCTAACATTGGCAATGTTATGGAAAGAGAGGAAGTGAACAGTTTCCCTTTAACTAAGGAGACAGAGGAGGCCAAAACAACAGAAGGAATTCAAGAGACTCCCTTAGAATCAAGAGAAACGGTTAAACAAAACATGGTCGTTGACCTTCATTCTCAAAGAGGACCAAAAGGACCTCACTGTGTTGGGGTCAAGGTACGGTGTGTCCAGATGTGGTTGATCAGACCAATAGGAGCTCGGAAGGCTCTACCACAGATTGGGCACAAATAGTCCACGTGATTATTTGGGGTGGAAACAAAACAGAATTGTCAGTGGACAGTGACCAGTATTCGGCAGCTATAGTCTGCCACCTCTCTATTAAGGACAGGGAAATAGGATTCTCCTTGGTCCTGCAGAATTAAAACTGGTCGTTCTATTCATGGGCATTCTGCCGACTCTCAGTGGTGCTTCCTTTTACATCATTGGGGTCTTTGAGTGTACTGTTCTCTTAATTCTGCTTTCTTTGCTCTGCATCAGTCCATTCAAGTCCTCCCAAGTGTTTCAGAATTCCTTAGGCAGTATAATCTTCCTCTGATCCTAAATTTGCCTTTCTGTAGGAGCTTTGGGTTCTGCCACTGTGTCATGGCTGCACACCATCTCTCCCCAGTACTTGATCTAAGCACTGGCTATGTGCCATTTTGGCCCCAGATGCATTAACCCCTTTCCTATTGTCTGGTTTCCCTAGACTCCCTCCCTGGAAGGAATGTCCATGCCACCACATGCCACTGATTTCTGTTGTTGAAGGCAGCTCCAGTAGCTGAAGACATCAGCACTTTTCAGCAGGGGCAGTCTGGGAGAATCACTCATCCCCAATTTCTTCTGACTCCATGTCCCACAGAGAGTTGCCCCCACCCAGTCTCCTTAAGAAAAGTACAAAGTTAAGGACAACTCAAAAGCCCTCTTCAGCTGGGTAATGCACAAGAGATCCATTCCAAATTCTAAGGACTGCAGGTTCCCTGCCATCCTCCTCCCTCATCCCTCCCCCATCTTCACCAATGTCTGGTTTCTCTTCTCACTCCGTCTTTCTCCTGACTGAAATATGTCTCTAATCTTCCATGTCTCTCTAAAGCATTGGTGTTTCCTGCTTCATTGGGCCCTGTGGAGTCCCTCACTCTCTATTTAATGTATTCTCTGCTTTCAAAGGGCCTCTTAATTACTCCCTCCTCATTTCAAATTTGCTAATTTATTGATCAAATTTCTTCCTGTGAGTGAGACTTTTATTCTGTATGTGCAAAGAATTTATTTGGATCAATTTTATTGACCCCCCCCTCCAATGCTTCTCCCCCTTCTCAGGATACTTTCGCAAACTTTAATTAAGTCTTAGGGAAGTCTCCTTAGTTAAAGGGGAACTGTCCACTCTCTTTTAATGGCTTTTAATTGCTTGGGCTGAGAGGCTAAGGATGATGCCCACTATTGTATACTTTGGGCTAGGGAATGTGGCCAAATGGAGTCTTAGGTTCAGTACCCGAGTTTGATGGACCATGAGTCTAACCTAGTGTGCCAGGCCCCATGTTCTGAACCGAAGGCCTTAAGTGATCCAGGGCCAGAATCGTGAGGATACAACCTCTCTGGGCTCTCTGCCTCTTTGTGTTTTGGGAGTTGCCTCTCTCCTAAGGCTGAGGAGATAAACCCTAGAACTGGAAGAGAACCTGAGAAAGCAGATGTTTCATCTCACTGCCTTTAAGTACCTGGACATCTAAACCAACCACATCAAATGGCCAACTCAATTTTGCTCTAATCTCTAAGGACAGATGCCACATCCCAGTCCTCAGTTTCCCACTTTTTTTTATCACCAATCAAGGAGTGAAGGGGAACAATCACTTCTCATTCCAGAATGACCCAGAATCATTCCTGCTCCAACACGAATCCTGATCCCCTCTGATCCTGAATCTCAACAGAATAAAGAGGGAGACCCAGAGCACCTCAGAGTCAGATCTCACAGGCCCTTTAGTCCTAGCCACACCCAACTTGGAATCCCCTCTATAACCTCCCTGACACAGAGGCATTTGGTCGCTGCTGGCAAACCTTTAGTGCTGAAAACCTTGCTATCTCCCCAAGTGCCATATCCCACTTTGAGACAACTCTAGGGATTAGGAAGTTTTGCTTACCTCAAGCTGAAATTTCCCTCCCTTTCACTTCATGCCAGTGGCAGCTGGGTGGGGCTGCAGTAGATGGAGCACTGGGCCTGAAATCAGAAAGATTCATCTTCCTGAGTTCAAATCCAGCCTCAGACACTTCCTAGCTGTGTGACCCTGGGCAAGTCACTTCACCCTGTTTGCCTCAGTTTCCTCATCTGTAAAATGAGCTGGACAAGGAAATGGCAAAACCACTCCAGTATTTTTGCCAAGAAAACCCAAAAGAGGTCAGGAAGAGTTGGACACGACTGAATGATTCAACAGCAACACTCCATCCCATCCTCACTCCTAGCTGAGGAAAAAGTCTTAATGGTCTTCCATGGAGCATCTCTTCCAATATTTCAAGATAGCTAGCACGAAGCTAAAAAGGAAAAGCTGACATTTGAAAATCATTTTGAGGTTTGCAAAGTGCTTTACAAACAGGATCCCACTGGATCTTACAAATGAAATAGCTCAGGTTTTCTTCCCCTACAAGAGAATATAAGCTCTTTGAGGGTATGATGCAGTGGAAAGAACACTGGGTATGGAGTGAGAGGATCAAATCACAGTCTGACTAATTACTATCTTTGTGATCTTGGGCAAGTCTGTCCATCTCCCTGGGCCTCGGTTTTCTCCTCTATGAAATGAGGGAGTGGGACCAGAGGGCCTCTGAGGGCCCTTCCAGCTCCAGGTCTATGATCTTATGATGTCCACTCACATAGTAGGTGTTCGAGAAATGTTTGTTGATTGATTATAGATGAAGGAATTGACAATTAGAGAGGTAAAGGGACTTGACCAAGGTCACACAGCCAATTAGCAGCAGAGCCAGGATTTAAACTCAGGTCTTTTGAATACTAGGCCAGGCCTTTTCGATCACACCATACAGATATTCGTTTTCAAAAGAAGGTTTGTAAATTTCCCATCAACAATTGGCTGGTCATCTCAATGGTTCTCATCTAAACAAGAGACCACATGAGGCCAGACTGCTATAGAAATGGCAGCTGGCATGGCAGCACTGATCAGCAAAGAATCCAGGATGGTACTAAGTGCCAAGAGCATCTGGGATGGGAGTGAGGGGTGGCAGCCTCACATGCAGATGGAACAGACGATCGCCTACACAGCATGGCAAGAGGGACACCAAAGGATTCCCTTGCTCAAAAACTTCTCACCCACCTGCTCAAATCACCTGAGCTTCCATCACTAGTCACTCTCTTCTTTAGCGTGAGGAATGAAGGGCCAAATCTCCCACTGCCTGGGAAGCATCACCCATGAACATATTCTGAGCCTTTTGCCCAGACTCCCTGATTCTGTTCTTTGACTCAGGACAGAGAACAGAAGAGGCCTGAAAAGAGGAAGGGGTCACAAGAGGATAGAGAGTGAGGAAAGGCCTGGAAGCCAGGACAGCTGCTGTGGCCAGAAGCTCTAGGACATGGGAGTGACATGGGGGAGCTTCACCAAGGTTCCTCCTAAAAGGAGGAGGAAGAGAAAGGAAGGGAGAAGTTTCCAAGGCTTCATAAGTCAGCCCTAAGTATGTCCCAGAAACACAAGGCCCAGACCTAGAGTGAGTGTGTGTGTGTGTGTGTGTGTGTGTGTGTGTGTGTGTGCGCGCGCGCGCATGCGCACACGCTCAAGCAGGAACACAGGAACAAAGGAAGAAAAGCCAAACAGCAAACGAGATGCCCAGGGAACTGCACTTAATCATTGGTACCATTTGTATTGACTTTGATGCCAGCTTTAAGAGCCATTTGTTAAAAGAACCAGTAGTCAGGACTCCAAGTCAGCGCACGCATAGCCGTATGAGTGCCGAGAATCACGGACTTTTGCTGTTCATCTGGCTTAATTTTCCAAATTCAAATGCAATTTGAATTCAATTGGGAAATTGATTTCTCTCATCTAAACAGAGAGCCTTTCAAGGGAAAAAGGAAACAAGAGAAGGAAAGAGTCAGACAAAGATAGATAAAAAGAGAGAGGGAGATACATAGAGAAATAGAGTGACAGAAAGAGGTAGGGAGAGAGGGAAAGAGATGGAAAGACAGAAAGATGAAGAGAAGGAGAGAAATAGTGAGTGAAAAAGAGATAGACAGAAAAAGAAAGGGAAGGAAGGAGAAAGAGAGATATAGAGAGATGGAGAGAGAAAGAAAAAAAGAGATGGAGAGATAGAAGGACAGATAAAATGGAGAGAATATGCTCTGAAGTTTACTGATGTTCTTTCTAAAACATGATGCCCCAAACTGAACCCAACACTCTAGATGTGCTCTGACCAGGGAAGAAGACAGAGGAATCATTCCTCCATTGTCCTTTAAACCATGGCTCTTGGTATAGTCTAAGGTCCCATGAGTGTCTTGGCTTCCAGGTGACACTGCTGACTCATTTTGAGCTTCTGGTTCAACAAAATCCCCAGATCTTCAGACAAACCACTGTCGAGCCATGACTACCCTATATTTTATTTGTGAAGCAGATATTTTGAACCCATATCAAAGACTTTACATTTATCTCTTTAAATGTCATCGGGGTGGGGGTGGGGTGGAAGGGAGAGGAGAGTTCATCTTTCTGATGCCTGACTTGAGGATTCAATATAATCTGTGCTCTCCCAGGCCCCAGACCAAGAGTTCTGAACGTGGGCTTTGTGGGCAGATTTCAGAGGGACCTGTGAATTTTGATGGGGGGAAATGACATATTTATTTTCACTAACCTCTAACCAAAATTTGGCATTTCCCATAATTATTTAAAAACATTATTTTGAGAAAGGGTCCATAGGTTTCACCACACTGACGATGGTGCCTTTTCTTGCTCTTACAGTACTTGCTATTCTAAATAAATTGTTCACTATAATGTGACATAATAAAATAGAGAAAACTGTATTCTATTAAATTCAACTCCAAATTTTGACTTGTCAAGATCTTTTGGGATCCCAACTCTCTCCTCCAATGTGTTAGCTATCCCTCTCAGCTTTTTGTCATCTCTGGAGTCAATAAGCAGGCCATCTATAAGCTAACCCAAGTCATCAATGAAAATGTTAACTAGTACCCCAGCAAACCCAAGCAAAAGATGCCTGGGGCACTCCATGTCAACATTCTTCCAAGTTCACATTGAACCTTTCAAATTGTTCCAAATCTAATTGTCCTACCATCTAGCATGCACCTCTCTCTCCTCTCCACCAAAAATGGCATGGTGGACTTTGTCAAGCTTTTGCTGAAATCAAGGAAAACTCTATTTACAGCATGTCCCTGATCCACCAGTCTCAGAACCATGTGAGAAAAGAACATGAGGTTAGCCTGCCATGATCTGTTTTTGATAAATGCATCTGTGATTTAGCCTTTAGCCTTCCTTAGCTATAATTAGGGGGTCCCTAAGCTTCCAGTTCCAGACAACCATCTCTCTAGGGTTCTAGGAAGGGAGTGGAGGGGTTGGGAGTCAAGAAATTTAGCCCTAGAATATCTCCCAGTGAGCTACCAAGAGCCTCTCTATAAGGCAGTCTCCAGCTGTGTTGGTGTGGGTCCCCAGAGCTGCCTCTTGGAATAAACAAAGTTTAGCCATGCTAATGCTAACAAGCATTGGTGTGGAAAACCTAAAAAAGATACTGTTCTCCCTCATGTATTCCATCCCCCAACCTCCACCACATAACACATTTTTAAAGAAGATCAATAAATATTTCTCTCTCCCCCTCCCCAAATAATACTTTCCTCCAACACAAATTCTTTTTCTCCCTTTCTAATTTGAAATAGTAAAGGCTGAATATGTTTCTCCTTTCCAGGGGAGATCTAAGAAACAGTTGGTTGCTTGCACCTGCTGAGGGAGAAGGGAGGAAGGCGAAAGCTAGTGAGGATTTTTTCCAGAATCCCTACCCAGCTACCATTCAACCCTTTCCCTCCTATCACTCCCAAGCAGGGGAGTCTGTGAGCAGCCTACTCAACGCCTCTCCAACCCTGCAGAGACATTTACCTCAAGATCTAAGCCTGCAGCAGCTGTCCTGTCCTTCTTTCCTGAAAACAAAGGGACATGAGTAACAAACCTAAATGCTAAATGCAAAAAAAAAAAAAAAGAAAAAGCCTTCTAGTAACTGCTAAGACATCTCTTTGTCTCTCTCCCCTCTCCTCCCTCTGCTTCTCAATTATTCAGTCAATCCTTGAGCATTTATTAAGCACCTACTCTCTCACATATGCCCATGCCCAGTCTTGCTAAAAAAAAAAAAAAAAGCCTTTTTGCTAAGGAGAACTACTTGGGAGTTTGCTAATAAGAGAAGGAAAATCGAGGCCAGCTAGATCCCAATTAATTTTGTCACAGATACCTATCTTGCTCTGGCGGAGTCACTGTTCTTATATTAATGAAGTAAGCATCCAGAGGATAAAGGTAAATTGCCAAGTAGCTATAGACCATGTTGCATCATCTTTCCCAGGCTTCTTTAGAGTGTAAAATATTGGGAAGGGGGCACTGAACGGCATCAACAGGACAAAAGGTCTCTTTGTTTTTACCTTTTGTGTTATGGTTGGCTCAGGCCAACCAACCCCACCCCCACCACCTCCCATTTCTTTAACATTAGTTTTACAGGTAAGGAAACTGAGACCCAGATAACAGAGTCAGCATGGCTTTAGCAAGGATGGGTTACGCCAGACTAACCTCATTTCCTTTGTTTAACAGGGTTATTAAACAGGAGATGCAGGAGAATGATGTCAATAGCATTTACCTAAATTTTAGCAAAGCATTTGACAAAGTTTGTCATGCTATCCTTGCTAGGTGGGTGGAGAGATGTGGATTAGATGATAACCCAGGTGGAATTGGAACTGGGTGAATGGCTGAACCCAAAAATCAGCCTTTAGTCTCAACCTAGAAGGAAGTCTCCAATGGAGTGCCCTGACTCCAACCTGTGCAGTTCAACATTTTTATCAATGAAGTGAATAAGAACACAAATGACATTTTACAGATGCCACTAAGGGGGTGGGGCTAACACCCTGGGTTGGTAGTAAAAAATATGTCAGCAAGTCAGAATATTGGGCTGAATCTAAGGAGATGAAATTTAATAGAGATAATGATTTATACTTGAGTTCAAATAATCAGCTTCACAAGTTACGTGATGGGAACTCGTAGCTACACAACAATTTGTCTCAAAAAGATGGGGGGGTTACAACAATAACAAGCATTTATTAAGCACCTACTGCGTGCCAGGCACTATGTTAAGCTCTGGGGATACAAAGACGGGCAAATAACATGGGCCCTGCCCTCAAGAAACTGACATTGTAGTGGGAAAGACAACATGCAAATAATTATACATACAAGATATACATAAGGGAAATGGAAGGTAATCTGGAGGTGGCACTAGCTGATGGGGGAGACTGGGAAAGGCCTCCTGAAGAAGGTGGGATTTGAACTGAGTCTTGGAGGAAGCCAGGGAAACCAGGAGGGAGAGGTGAAGAGAGGGATCATGGGTAACAACCTGGGAAAAAAAGTACTTGGTGGGGAGAGGAGTGCTGTGTGCAAAGAACAGCTTAGGAGGCCAGAGTCACTGGATTGCAGAGTATGTGAAGGGCAGGAAAGTGTAGGAATACCGGAAAGGTAGAAGGAGCCAGGGCTTTGTGAAGGGTTTTGAACACCAAACAGACTTTTATATTTGATCACAGAGCCACGGAATTTTATTGAGTAGGGGTGTGACAGACCTGTGCTTTAGGAAAATAACTTTGGCCACAAAGAGAGGGATAGGTTAGAGTGGGGAGCGATTTGACACAAGAAGTCCAGTTAGGTCATTATTGTTTATTGTTGTTCAGCTGTTTTTCAGTCTTTTCTGACTCTTCATTACCCCATTGGGGGTTTTCTTGGGAAAGATCCTGGAGGGGTTTGCCATTTTCTTCTCCAGCTCATTTTACAGATGAGGAAACTGGGGCAAACAGGCTTAAATGACTTGTCCAGAGTCACACAGCTAGTAAGTGTCTGAGCTCAGATTTGAACTTAGGTCTCCCTGACTCCAGACTAGGTGCTCTATCCACTGCACAACTTAGATACCCCTAGGAGGTCATTGCAATAGTCCAAGCATGAGGTGATAAAAAGGCCAGCACCAGGATCATAGCTGTGTGAGTGGAGGTGTTGTGAAGGGAGAATAGATAAGACTTAGCAAAAGATTGAATATGAGGTCAGGGGGAGTGTGAACAAAGAACTGAGGGTGACAGTGAGATGGCAAACCTGAGTGACTAGGAGGATGGTGGTGATCTTGATAGTAATAGGAACATTGGGAAGAGGGAAGGGCAAAAATGAGTTCTGTTTGGGTCATACCATTTTGAGATGTTTGTGGGACATCCAGGTCAAGACATCCAAAAGGCCATGGGAGTCTGAAGCTCAGGGGAGAGGTGAAGGCTGAATGTCTATATCTGGAAGACATATATACAGAGATGAAGATCGAGCTGCAATTAGTAGAATAAAGGCTTAATAAGAGTCAACAGTATAATCCAGCAGCAAAAATAAAAACAAAAAACAAAACCTAATACAAATTTGGGTTACATTAAGAGAGGTAAAATGTCCAAGACAAGGTTGGTTACAGTTCCTCTCTGCTCTGCCCCACATCTGCCTATTGTACAGCTATCCCTTCCATATCTCGGAGGTTAGGGGCATGATCTGGAAAATCCAGCTAAAATTGTTTGGCCTTCCCTTCATACCAGAGAAGTCTGACTTTTTTCTTTTTCTTTTATGGGATGTTGATAGTACACAATACTATACATATATGTTATGCATTTCTGAGTTTCTAAACTTTTTCTATGTCATCTGCTGGCCTTTGCATATCATCTGCAGCTTCCGCAAAACTCCCCAAAAAATTCCCATTTAATTTCTTATGCCAACACGTGATATATTGAAACCATGATGGGGAGAGTCGTGATGTGGAAGGGATAACTGTATTCCATTCTGAATAGCACATTTTAAGCCAGGGAATATCCAGAGATTGTGGCCAGTATAGTAAAGGCCCTTGAGATCATGGTGTAGGAGGATGATTGGATGATTTGAAAGAACTGGGGGTGGTTAGCCTGGAGAAGAGAAAACCTGGTGAGGGATGATGCCTGTCTTTATGTGGAAGATTGTTATGTGGCTGGGGGAGGGAAGGGGAGGGATTATCCTCATTCTGCTTGGCCCCAGAGGACAGAACTGGGAATAATAATAGATAGAAATTGCAGAAGAGCAGATTGTATGTGGATATCAGCAACAACTTCCTAACAATTAGAGCAATTCTAAAATGGAGTGGTCTGTCTCAAGAGGTTGCGTGGGGCAGTGGATAGAAAAATGGACTTGGAAGAACTGGGTTTGAATTCTGCTTTTTATACATTTAATAAGTGCGTGACCCTGAGCAAATTCAGTTCCACATTCACCTAACTGCACTCTGTTGCCGTGCCTCGGTATCAGTTTCCTTCTCTGTAAAATGAGTTAGGTGGACTAGATCAGTGCTTCTTAAACTGTGGGTTGCAATATGGGGTAGTGACCCACAGTTTAAAAAGCACTGAAGGGGTCACGAGTGGAAAAAGTTTAAGACACCCTGGACTGGATGACCTCTAAGGTCCTTTCTAGCCTATTCTAGCTTTTGAGCTTATGACTTGCCCAAGATCACAAAGTCTTTAAATGACCAAGAGGACTAGGGATGCAATAGAGACCTCCTGACTCCAACCCCAGCATCTGTGTTCTGCAGCACCCAGAGGCCTTAGTATTCATAGATGATCATTCACACGTGGAAGTGGGGCTCTTGGCTGTGCCCTTGACTTCACTGGAGCCTGCCCCACTGCCCTACACACAAACCAGGAGGCCCCTCTTCCCAGAGCTGCTGGGCCCAGGCACTGCTGTTGGCCCAGTGGACCAAATCTCCGGCTTCACTCTCTGGTTTTGTTCATGCAGAAGGACAGCGTGACCTCCGGGGCAGGAGGACACACACAGACCAAAGAGAGCTGTTAGCAAATCAATCCCAAAGTGATTTACTTCCAAGCAGTAGATACCAGGAAGGCAGTGTGTATTTATCATTTGGACAAGACCTTAATGAAGATAAATTCCGAGTTTGAGTTCCTCTAAGGAAGTGGCTTTAGCATCCACCATATGCCAGTGAGCACCTGGCTTCTAATGAGGGAGTATTTGTGGATGCTCCTCAGCTTGGAGAAAGGAGGGGAGCCATTTGGAGCACTGAGTCACACAATACAGTAATAAAAGAAAAGTTGCCCTTTCTATAGAACTTTCCTCACAACGGCCCCATGTGTAATTATCATCTTCATTGTACAGAGGCAAGACTAAAGCCTAGAGAGAGGAAAGGACTTACCCAAGGTCATATAGTATCGAAGCCAGGACCTGACTCCAGGTCTACAGGTCTCTGGGTCTTCTGGTGCCCTCACAGCATCATTTCCATATCCCAGCTGCTGGCCCATCAGCAACTCATAGGGCTTCAAGGTCAAAGAGAAGAGTCAGCAGTTACACTCAAAAAGAGGGAAGGGGACCATTGACCCATGCCCTTTTACCCAATCTGTATTTACCCCATTTTTTGCAATAAGGAGTCTGGGAGAGGAAGGGATGAGGGGGGAAAGTCACCCCAGGAAAATATGAATGCCATTTCTAGGTATGGGCATCTGGAAAGCCTGTGCAGGATCCAGGAAGGAGCAAGAAGAAAAACGCCTTGATCTATTCTCCAACGTTCTGCCAATGACTTTGGAACCTCAGCCTCTAGGTGCTCAGTCTGGCCACTTTTCTCATTCATGCTTCTGGGAGGCCTCTGAAGTCTCTCCCAGCTCTGATTCCAGGCTTCAGCCAGTCCCAGAATCTCAAGATCCCAGAGCTAGAAGGGAGCTCACTGCCATCAAGTCTAACCCCTTCCCCCATGAAAGCCCCCCTGTATTGTATCAGCTGAATAGTCACCCCAAGGAAGACCCCAAGGAGGGGGAGTCCACCACCGAATGAGGCAGCTCATTCTACGCTTGTTGTTACAAAGCTTGTTCTGACAGCAAGCCCAAACTGGTCTCCGGAATTTCTGCCCTTTGCTCCTGGTTTTGTCCTAGCAGAACAAGTCTGATTAAGGCAGCTTGGTGACTCAGTGGATGGAGACATGGACCTGGAGTGAGGAAGACCCGAGTTCAATTCAAGAGTCTGACACCCACTAGGCTTCACTTCACCTCTGCTTCAGTTTCCTCAGCTGTTAAATGGGGATAATAACAGTGCCTACCTCCCAAAGTAGAATCAAATTAGATATATGTAAAGTGCACCTGGCACATAGTAGGTGCTTAATAAATGCTTGATCCCTTCCCCTCCCTTTCCTTCCTCTATGGCAGCACTTCAAGTAGCTGAAGACAGCTATCATGTTCCCCCTGAATCTTCTCTTTTTCCAGATGAAATATTCCATTTCCTTCAACCAATCCTTAAAAGTCTTGGATTCAAGGTTCTCTAGCATGTGAGTAGCCATCCTCTGAACTCTCTCCAGTTCACGAGTGCCTAGAACTAAACATCCTACTCTGAATGTGGTCTGATCAGGTAGGAAAATCACCTCCTTATTGCTGGAAGCTACACCTCTCTTAATGCAACCCAAGATCTCATTTGCTTTTCTTGGCTACTACGTCACACTATTGACCCATATTGGGCTTGCAGTCCATTCATAGTCCTAGTGGAAAGAGAACTGACCTGGAATGGGAATCTGAGGACCTGAGTTCAAATCTCAGCTCTGCTACTAACTCTGTTGTGTGACCTCAGGTAAATCACTTCCAATCTCTGAGTTTTCCCCCTCCATAAAACAGAGTGGGGAGGGTTAGGGGTTAGAAGTGATATTTTTGAACTAAGGTCCTTTCTAGCTCTGACTTTCTCTATTCTAAGTTCTAAAGCCCCTCCCAGTTCTGACATTGTGGTACAGCATGCTAGACATGGAGTCAGACAGGCCTAGATTCAAATCCCACCCTTAGACACATTACCAATATGACTACTGGCAAGTCATTTAACCTCTTTGGGCCTCAGTTTCCTTATCTGTAAAATGGGAACAATGACGCCAGTACCTCCCAGGATAGTTGTGAGACTCAACTGAGCTAACAGATTGGGAGTGTTTTATAAACCTTACAGCCTTAGAGAAATGCCAGTTGTTATGATTATCTCCTATCCCTGAAGTGGGCTTATCTTTGCCATGTATGCAATGCAAATATGGCAGGACCTCATTGCTCATTCTTATCTTAGTTTTAGGTTTTTATTCCCTATATTTTTTGGTTTGGGTTTGGTTTGGTTTTATACCAGTCTCTGACCTTGGACTTTTTGGGGGCTGAAGTTCAGAGACTTGCTGCATAGGTGAACCTTTCTTTAAGTAAACCCACTCTCTGAAAATTGATAAATCAAATTTTTTTTCATTTTCATTTTGCTTTAACAAAAAATTCCCAAGATTCATTTAAATCAGGGGATTTCTTAAATCAGGGGTTCTTATTCTGGATTTCTCAATCTTGTTTTTAAGTATTTTGATAAGTGTATTTCAATATAATTGGTTTGTTTTGTAATCCTCTGTGTTTTATTATATGCTTTTACAAATATTATTCTTAGAAAAGATCCATAAGCTTCACCAGGCTACCAAAGGAATCTGTGACACAAAAAAGATTAAGGATCCCTGAAAATAATGAGCTCTCCTAACATAGTCTACACAGAATTTTGTCTGCAAAAATTCAACTTCCCTAAAAACAAGAATATGTCTTGTGTAAAGAAAGGCAGCCCAGGCTCATTAACTCCAACAGAGCCAGAGGGCCCTTAGCAATTATCTGATCCAAGCTTCTCATTTTATATATGAGGAAAGCCAGAGAGGTGAAGTGATTTACCCAAACTCACACAGTGTGTTAAAAGCATAGCTAAGACTTGAATCCAAGACTCCAGCTTTTCAGTGCAGTGTTCTTTCCAGCAGTAATAAAATTAGCTCTAGAATTATTACCCAAGTATGGATTCCCACCTAAGAGATATCAGTGAAGTAGAGATAGACAAAAGGGTGAAACGCCATTAACTTGCCTTGGCTTTTGGCCAGATCATCTCTATTCTAGCTCTGAGATTCATTGAATGTTTGCTGCACATTGGGGATAGCAAAGAAGAGAAACAAAATTCATGCCCCTGCATTGGGGAATGGCTCTACAAATTGTGGCACACAAATGTAAGATCTTACTGCGATGGAAGAAATGGTAAATATGAAGAATTCTGGAGATTTCCAGCCAACGTGGTTTCCGGAACGGGAGAACAAGCTGGCTCTGAAGGTAGAGTGCTGTTGGGGCAGCTAGGTAGCGTAGTGGATAGAGCACTGGCCCTGGAGTCAGGAGAACCTGAGTTCAAATCCAGCCTCAGACCAAACACTTGACACTTACTAGCTGTGTGACCCTGGGCAAGTCACTTAACCCCAATTGCCTTAAAAAAAAAAGATAGATTTCTCTAAACCTCTAAGATCCAGGGGAACACAACCCAGGGGATTTAGGACAAGATCAAGCAGGGCTTACCATCCTACTCAAAAGCACACAGACAGAGGTACATCAAACTCAAGAGGTAAATAAAGAGAGATGGGTGGTGGGAAGCAAGGGCATTAAGAGGGAGGACCATACCAAGTAGGGAAGAGTTTCAAACAAAGCAAACTTCCTGGTCCTGAAGGGAGGATTATAGGAAAAGAACTAGAATCATGGAATAGGTATGGAATAATGTACTATTGTGTCACAAGAAATAATGAACAAGACAACTGCAGAAAGTACTGAGTAATATGAGTGGATGCAGAGTAAAGTGAGCAGAACCAGGAGAATAACTTACAATAACAACACTGGAAAGACTTAAGGCCTCTGATCAATGCAATAACCAACCATGATTCCAGAGGAGCCAAGATGGAGTATGGTACCCACCTCCTGACAGAGAGGTGACAGACACAAGATACAAAGTGACCATGGCCACTGTGTGGATTCATTTTACTTGACTATGTTTATTTGTTATGTGTTTTTTTTTCCTTTCTTTTTCTTGTTTTTCAATTGGAGGTCGGGGATGAGAGAAGAGAAATAGAGATGCTAAAAAAGGAGGCCATTGAATTATTTTTCACCCGTGAAGCAAAACAGAAAGAAGTTCAGAAGGAAGCACAGACAAGCAAAACTTTCCAAAAATATGGAAATATATATATATATATGGAAAACATATATAACATGGAAGATATACAACATATATAATGGGAAATATATCAAAATATATGTGGAATATATATTATACAAGGCAGCTAGGTGGTGCAGTGGAAAGAGTGCAGGATCTGGAGTCAGGAGGACCTGAGTTCAAATCTGGCCTTAGACACTTACTAGCTATGTGACCCTGGACAAGTCACTTCAACCTATTTGCCTAAGTTTCCTCAACTGTAAAATGAGCTGAAGAAGGAAATGGCAAACCACTCCAGCATCTTTGCCAAGACCCAAATAGGGTCACAAAGAGTCAGACACAACTGAAACAACTAAGCAATAACAACATATATTATATGGATTAATATATATGTATTATGTACATGTGTATACATGTATATGTATGTGTATATATATGTATATATATATACATGGAAATGCATGGCTTCATATAGAATCCTCTTTATTTTTTGTGTTCTGTTGTATATATGGAAATGTACTTTTTTGGTATTTAGGTTCAAATTTTTTAAAAATTTTAAGAATTCAGAGAATTCTTAACAGAAGAGAGGGAAGAATTATAGGAAATTATGCAGGGCAAAGTAAGCAGGAAAAAATGCACATGGCTAACATAAACAGAAAGGATGAAAAAGGGGTGAAAGGACAAAAGGAAGAGAGAGAAAGAGACAGAGAGAAAAGAATAAGAGAGGAAGGGAGGAAGGAAGAGAGGGAGGAAGGAAGATGGAATATTGTGTAATATAATGACCAATCTTAGCGCTAAAGAAAGTTGAGAAATGTACTTTCCCTTCATTGGAAAGGTGGGGGAATTATAGATGTAGAATATCACAATACTGTCAGACAAAGTAGATGTATTGATTAGTTTTGCTGAACTACATTTTTTATCTCTTTCTTGTTTAATCTTTATTATAAGAGATGCTCAAAATGAGTGGGGAAGGAGAGGGATATGTTCAGAAATAAATGTGATATATAAACAAAGGACATCGATAAAAACGAGATTAAAAATAAGAAGAAAAACGATTTTAGGAATGCATCTCTGGGGAGTACAGTGAAACCTCATTTATCTGTACTTAACTAATTTGGAATGTTCCAATGGAAACATTTGAAAGACACCACAATTTACTTCTAGTAGTGTGCATAGTATACTTGCTTCCCCTGGAGATAGTTTACTGAGAATGACACTGTCCCCCCTCCACCATAGACAGACTGTGGGAGAAGCCCCCAGAGTGAAACGAAGCATCTGGGATCCAGCAATACAGAAACCCCATTTGGGCAAAAGCCTTTGCCCTTTATGGTCCTAGACTATATAATCACAGATATAGAGCTGGAAGGGCCCTCAGCCCCTTCTTTCATTTTGCAGAAGAATGCAAAATTGCCCAGGAGAGTTAAGCAGCTCACCCAAAAGCTATAGCAGAATCTGAAACCAGGACCTCTGATTCCCAGATTTCCACTGCTTCCCACATAGATCATATATTTTGATTTGGAGCTGGGAGGGACATTGGACTGTCTCTAGTCCAATGTTTTATTTTACTGGGGAGGAACTGAAGCCCCTGGAGATTTAAATGACTTGCCTACTGTCACACAGCTAATCAACATTTGAGCCAGGTCCTTTGATGTCAAACACAGTGTTCTTTCTGGTATAACTGACACCTTATATGGCGAATTAAGGTTTGCAAAGTGCTTTACATATCTTACCTCATTAGAGCCTCCTGACACCCTGTCAATTACATGTTTGTGGTTGCTTTTTTAAACTGGATTTGTGATTTCAGAATCATAGGTTTTAAGTCATAAGGGATCTAGGGGCCATCCAGTTCACCTCCCCTCCCCGCAAAGGAATCCCAATTATAACATACCTAATAAGTGCTCCTCTACCCTCTGCTTGAAGATCTCTAAAGAGGTGGAGCCCATCACCTCCCAAGGCAGCCCAGCCCACTTTGGAACAGCTTTAATTGTTAAGAAGTTTTTCTGGGAGGCAGAGCCAAGATGGCGGAAAAAAGGCAGGAACTCACCCTACCTCTCCAAATTCCCTACCAAAACAACTTTAAAATAATGTCGCAAAACAAATTCTGGAGCAGCAGAACCTCCAAAAGGGAGGGGTCAGACTATTTTTTAGCACAAGACAACTTAGAAGGTTGGCAGGAAAGGTTTGTGGCACCAGAGTTGGTGGGGGGGTTGGGGTTGAGAGGTGAACACAGTCCTGCGCAGGTGTGCTAGAGCAGGCCCCACCCCAGCAAACCCCAAGCAGGCCCTGGGGCAACTAAATCAGCTGAGGCAGCAAAGGCTGAAGGAACTCTCAATATGCATTGCCCATACTTGGATCCAGGTCCCAGGCCTGGGTGGCAGTCGCAGGGCAAGGAGAAGCACTAGCACACCGGAGACTGTGGGCCACGGGGGATGGGGGCCTGGTCCCAGCTCTAGGGTAGAAAAGAGTACTTGTGGTCACTCAGAGACCAGAGCACAGGCCCGGAGAGTAGTAAACACACCTCTCCCTAGATCATACTACCTTGGAAGAACTGAAAACTTACAGGTCCCCAGAATTATCTCCAAAAATAGCTGCATAAAAACCTGAAGCTTGGGACAGTATCCCCTTAACCCCAACTTTAATATAAAAATAAAAGTCAAGAAATGGACTGGAAAAATGAACAAACAACTGAAAAAGATCCTGATCATATAAAATTACTATGATGATAGTGTAGTTCAAAATACAAATTCAGAAGACAAAGTCAAAACTGCTACATCCAATACCTCAAAGAAAAACATGAATTCATCTCAGGCCGTGGAAGAGTTCCAAAAGAATTTTTTAAATCAAATACAAGAGGTAAAGGAAAAAATGAGAAAAGAAAGAAATGAGAGTGATACAAGAAAAGCATGAAAAAAGAGTAAAGGCAGCACAAGAAATACTGAAGAGAAGAACGCCTTAAAAAGCAGAATTGGCCAAATGGAAAAAAAAAAGAGGTACAAAAATTCACTTCAGAAAAGAATTCCTTAAAAAAGTAGAATTGGCCAAACAGAAAAGGAGGTACAAAAGCTCAATGAAGAAAATAATTCCTTAAAAATTAGAATTGGGCAAGTGGTAACTAATGACTCCATGAGATATCAAGAAGCAATTAAACAAACTCAAAACAATGAAAAAATAGAAGAAAACGTGAAGTATCTCATTGAAAAAAACAACTGAGCTGGAAAATAGATTCAAGAGAGATAATATAAGAATTAATGGACTACCTGAAAGCCATGATCAAAAAAAGGGCCTTGACATCATCTTTCAAGAAATTATCAAGGATGGGGCAGCTAGGTGGCACAGTGGATAGAGCTCTAGCCTTGGAGTCAAGAGGACCTGAATTCAAATCCAGCCTCAGACATTTGACACTTAATAGCTGTGTGACCCTGGGCAAGTCACTTAACCCTGATTGCCTTACCAAAAAGAAAAAAAAGAAAGAAAAAAGAAATTATCATGGAAAATGGCCCTGATATTCTAGAACCAGAGGGTAAAATAGAAATTGAAAGAATCCACCAATCACCTCCTGAAAGAGATCCCAAATGAAAACTCCCAGGAATATTATAGTCAAATTCCAGAGCTCCCAGGTCAAGCAGAAAATATTGCAAACAGCCAGAAGGAAACAATTCAAGTATCATGGAGCCAAGGTCAGCATAACACAAGATTTAGCAGCTTCCATGTTAAAGGATCAGGGCTTGGAATGATATTACAGAGGGCAGAGGAGTTAAGTAAGATTAAAACCAAGAATCACCTGCCCAGCAAAACTAAGTATAATCCATGAGGGGGGAAAGTGGACATTCAATGAGATAGAGGACTTTCAAGTATTCCTGATGAAAAGACCAGAGCTGAAACTTGACTTTCAAATACAAGACTTTCATGTGGGTATTAAAGGGGATGGTTACTGAAGTCACTTATGACGACTCAAATTCTATGATTCTGAAATCACAAATCCTGTTTTAAAAAGCAACAACAAATATTTAATTCACAGGGTGTTAGGAGGTACAAATGGGTTAAGATATGTAAAACACTTTGTAAACCATAATTCGCCATATAAAGTGTCAGTTATGCTAGAAAGAACACTGTATTTGGAAGCAAAGGACCTGAGAGGGGATCAAAGGAGGCTGAGAGAGATTAGGTGACTTACCTGAGGCCACAAAGCTTTTAAGTTTCTGGGGCAGACTTTTCTGACTAGGTCTTTCTTACTCCAAGTTCAGCGTCCTTTCCATTATACCGTAATACATTTGTCTAGAGGGTCAGGAGTGAACTGTGAAAGTAGATCCCTTCCTGCCTGAAGGGGAAGGGAAGAAGGGGGAGGATTTATTCTTCCCAATGCCTAGAAAGTATGAAATGCTATTCTGATCCATTTTTTTCACATAATTGATTCTGGCATAATTGATAGAGAGCCAGCCTTGGAGTCAGGAAGATCTGAGTTCAAATCCCACCTCTGACACTATGTGACCTTGGTCAAGTCACTTAACCTTTCTGAGCCTCAGTTTCCTCATCCGTAAAATGGAGATAATAATAATACCTACCTCCTAGGGTTGTTATGAAGATAAAATGAGAACACACATAAAAACACTTTACAAATCATAAAGTACAGTATAAATGCTATTATTACTATTGTTGTGAACCTGGGCAAGTCACAATCTCTCCATGCCCCAAGCAACTCTCAACATTAAGTTGGTAGAGGGAGTTTTGACACAAGGAAATTCCCTATAATAATGGAATCATAAGTCCAGCCCCCATCCTTTTGTTGTTGTTCCTGTGTCATTTTTCCTTTGTGTCCTGACTCTTTTTTGGGGTTTTCTTGGCAGAGATGCTGGAGTGGTTTTGCCATTTCCTTCTCCAGTCTATTTTACAGATGAGAAAACTGAGGCAATCAGAGTGACGTGACTTGCCCAGGGTCATACAGCTAGTAAGTGTCTGAGGCCAGATATGAAATCACAAAGATGGGTCTTCCTGATTTCAGGACCGGCACTCTATCCACTGCAGTGCTTCCTAGCTGCCCCATCCTTTATCCTTTTACTATTAAATTCAAGTCCTGCCTCTGACACATACCAGATGTGTGTCCCTGGACAAGTCATATAACAGACCCTATGAACTGCTGATCTGCATTGGTGGATGCCCCTCATGCCAAATTCTGCAACTACATCCTAGCCTAGATTTCAGTTATTTATGTCCCTGCCTGAGCTTTCTACTAAGGGGCTTGAGGGCAGTGACTGTGTCATTTTTCATCTCTGCATCCCCAAGCACCAACTGCAGGCAAGCTCCCTCACCACTAATAGGCAATTAATAAAGTTCTACTGCATTGTCAACTTGAATAGAGCTCCAGGCATGGCTGAGATAGACTTTTGCTTCTTCTCTGTTCAATCCCAGAAGGCTTTGGGGAAGAATTGGTTTGATCTGATTCAATGGGGACAAGCCAGTTCAAGGGTGCCCCTCCTCCAAAGGATTCCTCGTGGGTGAGCCATGTTGAAATGGGCCCATATTACTCATCTGAACAAGGTCTAAGTCACTGGGCATGAAAAATCACCCACTGGGAGCAGGCCTACTCCTTCGTGGCTGCTGGATATATTTTTTATCGGAAAAGAACGATATGATGTGGAACATTGATCTATCAATGCCTAAATCAATTACAGTATATTGAGTGCAGTGTAAAATTAATCCCCAAAGCAGACATACAGTAAACCAGCCTGACCTTAGAGCATGGGCTCAAGCACAGATCAAAAGGGTGGCAGTATGGAGGAGGAAGGGGTGGGAAAGGTGAGGGAGAGACAGAGGCAGGAGAAAGACAGCATGCCAGAGACAGAGAGAGGAGAGAGGAGGAAAGACAGAGAGATATAGAAAGAGGGAGAGAGAGACAGAGACAGAGAGAGATGGAGAGAGAAAGGAGAGGGAGAGGGAGGGAGGGAAAGGAGGATGGAGAGGGGCAGGGGGAGTGAGGCAGAGAGAAGAGACAGAGAGAAAGAGAGGAGAGAAGAGAGGAAGCGAGGGAAAAGGGGAAGGGGAGGGGGGAGAGAAAGAGGAGGAGAAAGAAGAGAAGGCAGGAAAGAAGAGAGAATGAGAACAATGGGGGAAGTAGAGAGAGAGGCAGAAAGGAGAAAGGGAGAAAAAACCAGCAAAAATGATAAAAGTTATCAAACTAGGCCAAGTTCCTTAAATGTCAAAATGACACACTGGCAAGAGGATTGTATAAGCGTAAATAGGAAATGGGGCAGGTGACTGCGCACCTAAGGCACCAGCTGTTGCCAGGGGCCCTAATGAGAGCGCCAACCAATCTCCCCTTGAAAGCTGCCTGCAAACAGAATATAAAAGCAGGAGCACCCAGGCCTGGAAGGGTTCATATTATGGCTAAAAATTAAGTGTGTTGGGAGCAGGGAGAGCAAGAAAAGTCAGAGGAGATGCCTTCATAGCAAAGCAGTACATTAGATAGAGTAGGTATTAAATGTTGTTTGTCCTTCGTTTTCGAAGGGGACCAGTGACTTCATGGGGTGATGTCTTGACTTGTGCGTGAATTGGATTTAAATAAAGCAGAGTCGCACAAAGTCATCAGCCTCATTCTCTCTTCCAGAGTCATCAAAGTCCAATGGCAGGACAAAAGTCAGGATGACGGATGATAGCCCAGGATGTAGTGGGTGGTCTTGGTGTCTTCAATGTCTGACCCAGCTGTAAGTGCTCCACGGCGCCTGCTTTGACCACATTCATGGGCGTTGGAACAAAATGGTGTTCAAGGAGGACTAGCACCTCTGTATGAATGCTTGCCAAGGTTTTAAATAAATACTTATTGAAGGAATCCATAAAATAATCCATTCATGTATACTTCTCTAGGCACAGTACCTGTAGTCTAATGCAATGCACCAAGCATTCCTTAAGTGCCTTTTGTGTACAAGACACTGTGCTAGGCTCAGGGACTACAGAGAGGGAAAAAATATTCCCTGCCTTCAAGGAGTTTACATTCTACCATTGGCTAAGACATATAAACAGATATGTGTATATACATGACTATTTGAAGAAAGAGAATGCACTGGAAACTCTGGGGTGCCCCAAACTGAACACAGGACTCCAAATACAGTCTGACCAGGGCACCTCCTGATTCCTCAAAGCTATGTAGTTCGAGATCACATTTGCTTTTCTGGCTCGAGGTCCACTAAAACCCTTGGATTGTTTTTACACGAAGCCCATGGTGCCCCCTGACTCCAAGTTCAGCTCCCTTTTCACTACCGGACAACACCTCTCAAATCAGTATTACCTAAACAATGTGTACCTGGGCATTTCCCTACCTAGTAACCAGGGAGGACTTATTCATGTTACAAAAAGATGGTTTGCTTTACAAAAGAACTCAGCGGTAGAATTCCTTTTAATTTCATTGGAGTGTTTGTTTATAGATCCTTAATTACTTGTTAGAGAGCCTGGGACTGGGAAGACAGAGAAACTTAGAGTAAAAGTGTTGGAAGCCATGGGAGGTTGAGTATTAATACAACAGCAGGAGGAAATTCTTTAGAAATGGAAATGGAAACCACTGCATCATGAATCAAGATCTAGCTTGAACCGGAAGGAACCCCAGAGGCTTCGTTTTATAGAGGAAGAGGCAGGGGCCCAGGAAGGTTAAGCATTGAACCAAAGTGCTCTATTTCCAGAAAGAATCAGTGCTTTTCCTACTGCGCTGCTGCTGCTCAAGATGCTTCAGAGGCTCTCTTTTGCCTCTAGGACACAATACACCCTCCTTAGTTTGGCATTTAAAGCCCTCTACTATTTACTCTGGCCTACTTTTCCAGACTGCTTTTGAGTTTTTCTCCTTTGTAAGCTCTGCATTCCAGCCAAAGTGGCTAGTTTGCTGGTACTTCTGAAGCTAGTATTTCTTTTTCCAAGCATCTTGAGCAGCAGCAGCGCAGTAGGAAAAGCACTGATTCTTTCTGGAAATAGAGCACTTTGGTTCAATGCTTAACCTTCCTGGGCCCCTGCCTCTTCCTCTATAAAACGAAGCCTCTGGGGTTCCTTCCGGTTCAAGCTAGATCTTGATTCATGATGCAGTGGTTTCCATTTCCATTTCTAAAGAATTTCCTCCTGCTGTTGTATTAATACTCAACCTCCCATGGCTTCCAACACTTTTACTCTAAGTTTCTCTGTCTTCCCAGTCCCAGGCTCTCTAACAAGTAATTAAGGATCTATAAACAAACACTCCAATGAAATTAAAAGGAATTCTACCGCTGAGTTCTTTTGTAAAGCAAACCATCTTTTTGTAACATGAATAAGTCCTCCCTGGTTACTAGGTAGGGAAATGCCCAGGTACACATTGTTTAGGTAATACTGATTTGAGAGGTGTTGTCCGGTAGTGAAAAGGGAGCTGAACTTGGAGTCAGGGGGCACCATGGGCTTCGTGTAAAAACAATCCAAGGGTTTTAGTGGACCTCGAGCCAGAAAAGCAAATGTGATCTCGAACTACATAGCTTTGAGGAATCAGGAGGTGCCCTGGTCAGACTGTATTTGGAGTCCTGTGTTCAGTTTGGGGCACCCCAGAGTAGGAAGAATATTGATAATCTGGAGAAATATCTCCAGGAAAGCAAGCAGGACAGTCAGTATTATAAGGATCTATTGAAGGAACTGGGAGTGTTTAGCCTAGAGACGAGAAAACTCAAGGGGGCCACAATTGCTGTTATTGGGCCCCCCAAAAAAGAACAAACATCAGCGTGTAGAAATTGCAAAGATATAAATTTAGGTTTAACATAAGGAAGCACCGCCTAATCATCTGAGTGGGCCCAAAGGGGAATGGGCTGCCTTGGGAGGTAGTAAGCTCCCCCTTATTGGAGGTATTCAAGCAGAGTCTGGATGATCATTTGTTCAGTATGTTGCAAGAGTATTCCTTTTCAGGTATGAGATGGACTAAATGGTTAACAAGGTCATTTCCAAAGCTAAAATCCTATGATTCTGTGACAAGTCATTTTTCTGAACCTCATTTTCCTCACTGAAAAAGAATAGGTTGAATAAGGGTAGGGCACTCTTGACCAGCAATGTGTCCACAGGACCACCTGTGTCCTAGCAGCCTCCAGCTGTGAAGCAGAACCCAGATCTCATTTTTTATTTTTTTTAAATGAATCTAGCTCCTAGTAAATATGCTATAAACTGGTGACCAGCTAGCATTCTTGAATGATAACATGATCTGATTGAAGGACTCAGGAGGGTACGGGCATGGACATGCAAATATTGGACTTGAAAATTACAGCCTTCGAGGATGTGGCAAGTGCACTAAAGACTGGATGGAAATCAATTACTCTCCTGAAAATTGTGAAGACTCCAATCTATATTCATTAATACAGAGTGAGTCCCCAAATGACAGTGGTATCTACTGTGCTTAACAGAGTTTTTAAAACACACACACACACACACACACACACACACACACACACACGAGAAAAGTTCTGAAGGTGTAATGGCTGGCAATAGAATACAGTCGTGATCCTTGAACATTTTGTAAGATATTATTTTCAATTCTAGTCTATTGTAAGGTTCAACTATCACAAACATTTCTTTCTCAGTGACAGGGGTAGAGGAATGAGAGGTTAAGATTAAGGTATGTTGTCTGATCCTGTGATGAACTCTGAAATCCTTTTATTTGACTAGACTGTAGGTTCTTTGAGAGCAAGAACTGTTTTCTCTTGATTTCCCCCGTGTCTTGTTGCCACTCATGCCTTGCCAAACTCTGATCCTGGATAACTCCCATCATCTATCTCTTCTCTTTTTTCTTTCTTTTTTTTTTGGCTATGATTTTGTGAATTCTTTTTTTATTGTTTTTGTTTAGTGTTTTATTTTTCCCCAGTTACATGTAAAAACAATTTTTAACATTCATTTTTAAAACTTTGAGTTCCAAATTTTCTCCCTTTCTCCCTCCCCACCCCTCCTCATTGAGAAGGCAAGCAATTCGATATAGATTTTGCATGTATAGTCATGCAAAACATATCCATAATAGTCGTGTTGATCCACCTCCGCTTTTACTCACAGATTGTTAAACAGAACTGGAAGAAGCAATAGAAGTGAGCTGATTTATGTTTTCTCACATCAATGTGGCCCTCACTGCAGCAAGGTAAACCTTTTACTTCTCCCAAATGAATTCCCTATCCCACTCCTCCCATTGGCTGTTCAAAACCTTCTCTCCTAACCTCCCACATCCTCCCACATTTGACCTTGTCTCATACTTCACTGAAAAAATTGAGGCCATCCACTGGGAATTCCCTCTTCTCTCCAATTCTCCATCACAAGACCCCCTGACATCATTCTTCCCTCTCTTCTCCTTTCTGATGAATAGGGGACCTTTCTCTTTGTCAAGACCAACCCCTCTATGTGTCCTTTATTCATTCTCTCCTATATTCTCCAGCAGACTGTCCCTTCTCTCATTGCTGCTTTTCCCAATCTTCAAGCTCTTAACTGACTGGCCCTCCCTATTTACTGATTCCTTCCCTGCTATCTTCAGACATGCCAAAGTCTCCCTACCCTTTAAAAAGAAAACCTCCACTAGTCCCTAGCATCCCTTCAAACTATCATTCTAAATCTCGTCTCTTCCACAGCCGAAGACCTAGAAAAAGCTCTCTAAAGTTCTATTTCCTCAGCCCCTTGCTTCTGACTTTCTCATTCCACTGAAACTGTTCTCTCCAAAGTCACCAGTGATCTCAATTGTCAAATCGGTTGGTCTTTTCTCAGTCCTCATTATTCTTGACCCTGCTCTGCTTCATTTGACACTGTTTAACCACCTTCTCCTCCTGGATATTCACTCTCTATGTTTTCAAAATACCACTGAATCCCCTGAACATGTCATGCATCCTCCAACCTCCATCACTTTGCTCATGTTAGCATGGTTCTTCCCTAGCTTGATTGAGTTCCTACTCCTTCTTGAAAGTCTAACTTCAAAGCCACCTTCTCCACAAAGCCTTCTCGAATGATAACAAGCTTCTCCTCCATACCTCAGCCAACACTCTGGTTTGCCCTTCTCTGATGCACTCATCATAGAATGTTGTGTATGACAGCGATCTGTCTTCTCCCCCTCTAACAGGATGTGCACTCCATTAGGGAATGGATTGGGTCTTAGCTAACTGTGGCTCTCCCTAGTCCAGTCCTCTGCACAGTTGTTTGGTAAATGAATCAACAAATGAATGAGGAAAATTGAGGACATTTTAATGACCAAGAATCACACAAAGGCATGAGAGTTAAATGGAAGCTCAGAGATCAAGTCCACACTGCCCATTCCACAGAGGAGGAAGTTGTGGCCCAGAGATGTTAAATAACTTGGCCAAGGACATCCCAGCAGTAAGTAGCAGAAGAAGGAATGAACCCAGATTTCTCACTCTTTCCATTTCATCATGCATGCTTACAGAGAGTGAAATGGAAACATTTGTAAAGGGTGATTGGGGCTTGGGGAAGAAGCCAGTTATGGACTTTAAATTTATTAAATTATGCAAGCCTTGCAAAAATCTGCTGGTGTCAGGAATAGACTATTGTCTGTGTCCATGTAGTAACTAATTTCTACAGCCTGAGAGACCCACTTGCATATTCATTAATTAGAGGTCTCATTGTAGTCTGATTATATCATAGATGGTAGCATTCTAGGTCTAGAGCCCATTGAGATCTTAGAAACCATCTAGGCCAGGGGTGGGGAACCTCTGGCCTTGAGGCCACGTGTGGCCCTCTAGGTCCTCAAATGTGGCCCTTTGACTGAATCCAAACTTCACAGAACACATCCCCTTAAATAAAAGGATTTGTTCTGTAAAACTTGGACTCAGTCAAAAGGCTGCACCCGAGGACCTAGAAGACCATGTGTGACCTCGAGGCCGCAGGTTCCTCACCTCTGACTCTAGCCCAAACCTCTCATTTTACAAAGGAGGAAACTGAAGCCCAAGAGGTGAAATGACTTGCCCAGAATCACGGAGCTAATAAGCAGCAGGGCCAGGGTTAGAACCCAGATCTTCTGCCTCCAAATTGGGCAGTCTGATAAAGGCGGCCCGTTGTTAGCTTACATCTAACTGTACATCTGATTATACTTTAATGTTTTATGTTTGTATGGCAGTTCAGAAAATATGGCAGTGACTGAACTATGTGCTGAGATCCAAGCCAGGAGAGGAGTAAGTAAGTAAGGATTTGCCCAAGCATAGTAATAACAGAACCAGAATATGAACCCAGGTCTTTGAGGACTTGGCCTCTGATGGGCCACTGGACAGAAAAGTTGCTGCTTTGCCTCAAGGAGAAGAGAAACCTTTCTCTAATTATTGAGCTCCTCTGATCCACCCCAACGGGCATACCCCAACTCCCCCACCTCCCATATAAGGACATACCTGCCTATACTTGATATCTGTATACAGTGGGGCCAGCAATAAGTTGTCTGCTTCCTCCAAAGTGTTGCCTCCCTCTGCTTCCCCCAGGGGAGGCAGTGAGAGCTGCTGGTCCTAAGTGAAAGTGGCAACTGGCTATAAATCCCCAGCACCGAGCCAGGTTTGCTCCGCTCTGGTGCTACAGACAGCCAGGCCAGTTCCTAAAGCGTCTGTGATTCTTCCGACTGACAAGACACCAAGTCCAGGTGACACATATTCAAACAGTGCTAATAGAGGTGGAGAGGGAAATTGAAAAGCCACGGGAGACATTTTGATAAGCTCAGTTGAGCAGAGAGCAAGCCGGCCCCATGAGGCAGGGGAATGACTCAGGTCAAGCTCAAACTCTGTTTTAAAAGATCCCTTCAGAAGTCAGCACCTGAAGATATACTCTAAGCACCCACTGCACAGCGAGGCTCAAGCCCCAAGTGTGTTATTTTTTTTTTTTTGGCCTCCAAGGGGAGAACAGGACCATTTCATCTGGGCCCATGTCCCTATTCTCTTTCCCTCTCCCTGCGACCCCAGTTTGCCTCGCCGTAACCCACGTGGAAGCAATGCACAGGGAGGAAGGGATGTCTCCAGACCACTATTAGCAGATGTGCCCCTCTCAGCAGGAATCACTCCCTCCCAGCCGCATCACCATAGGTACAGCTGTGCTGGGAGATCATCTGATCCAAAGGTTCCTAAACTTGGTCCATGAACTTGCGTAAATATCTTGATAGCTGTATTTCAATCTAATTGGTTTTTTTAAAATCCTATGTATTTTACTTTGTGCACCTAAAAACATGATTCTGAGAAGTAGTCCACAGACTTCACCAGACTGCCAGTGGGGTCCAGGGCACAAAAAAAGGTGAAGAACCCTTGGATTTATCCAAGCCTCTCATTTGATAGAAGAGGGAACTGGAGTCAAGAGAGGTAAAATGACTTGCACAAAGTCCCACAGTCAGCCAGGGTTCTCAGCCCAGGCCCCTTGGCTGCAAAGCCAGGGTTCTCTCTATCGCACCACATTGCCTCTTACCGGTTTAGGATGCAAACAATGTTTGAGGAGTTTAAATACCCCACTTGCCTTTGAAAGCAGGCCCCACCTGTCTTCTGTTCTGGAGCAGAAATCCCTTTCAGCCTTCCTGACACCTTCTTGATTGAAACTCACTGCAGCCCGCACCACCCAAGGACCACTTTTCTCCCCACCAGTGATTGTTGATTGCATGTGCAGCTGCTCCCCAGTGTTAGACTCGGAAGTAAAGCAATCAGGCTTTCTTTGTATCAGCAGGAAAAAGAGGAAATCACATAGAACCATTCCTGGCTGCCTCCCACCTGCCTTTACCAAGGCCCCGCAGCATCTCCTGACTAAATCTCCCAAAGAGACTGCTTGGAGCCAAGTTACCTTCAATTCTCTGGCTAAGCTCTAAAGCCCTCTGCTAATCACATTGACCCTGGACAATGATAGCAGCTGCTCCCTCCTTCCCCTGAAAGGCCTGCGGGACTGAAGCCTACCAGATTATGCCACTACATGAATAATATGGTAGAAGTCAGGAGAGCTGGAGTGTGACTTTGGGTGAAACCTTTCTTTCCGGGCCTCAATTTCTACTTTTTATAAAACAGAAAAAGATCCAGAAAAGGGAGATGTTTTCCTTAACTATTAAATAAAGATGGCCTCTGAAGTCCCTTCAAGCTCTAAATCTATGAGCCTATGACATGGGGGTGGGAGGATGTTGTATCTTTATGGTCCTCTGTGGCCCTGACATGTTATGACTCCCACAGACACCTTTGGTTTACCTCCCTCAAATGTATTTATCTTAATCACGGCAATATTAAGGACAAAGTACATAGAGGGGCAATGTGGTAGAGTGGATAAAGTGCTGGCCTTGGAGACAGAAGGTCTGAGTTCAGATTCTGCCTTTAACCCATCCCGGCTTGTGTAACCCTGAGCAAGTCACTTACCCTCTCGGTACTCCCAGAAACCTCTCTGAGACTAGAAGTGGCAGAAGAGGTGCCTACCTGCATTGGTGGAGAGAGTTTCCTGATCTGGGAGTCCCCTAAACCAATGAAATCACAGAACTGGTACTTATTCCCTATCCCTATATAGACATGAATCAGATTAGGCTAGCCAATATGCAGATTGGCAAGAAGGACCTATGTAAATAAAAAGGATCCATAGTACGGGGATCTCTGTTCTAAGCTCACTTGAGCCAAGTTCAATCATTAGGGCCTCTCAATAATGACCCCATATTAATAAGAGGCCTTACCCAGGTTAACTCTTGGAAATATCAGAAATTGGACTTGTATCATCTCTTGAAGGATTTCATTCCTTATTCCTCCTACTAGCAGGAAGGGTTATAAGACCTTAAACAAAGAGCAGGTTTATTTAAATGGTTATAACAAGAAAAAATCATTTAAATAGCCTTCTCTTCCCCTTCTTCATCCCCATCCCCAGCAGAGTTCCACTACCTCTGAGGTTCAATACAATTTGCACCCCCCCCAAAAAAAAAAACCTCACAGCAAAGCACTTACTCCTGGTGACCTGAAGGGTCTGGCTAAAGGGGCAGCATCTCCTTGCATTGGACATCCTGACTCTCTTGGCCCATGGTAACCTCGGCTCCCCACTCACCTCCATCTACAGTTTTTCTCTCTTTCTCTCTAGGGAGCCTGGTAGGTTTCATTCTAATGCCTTGGAGCCCCTAGAGAAGTGTCTAGCCCCCAAGAGAGGAAGTACATGCAGACCATTGGCTCCCAGAGAAGAAGCACCCGCCTCCTAGACAGGAACTGGTTCCCACTCACTTCCTGCTAGTGCATCAAAAAGTCAGTCCCCACTGCACATGCAGAAATGAGCAAGTTAGCAGTTGGGTTGGCCAATCTGCAAACCAGCCAACAGGCTCCACTTCAGTATCAGAGACATCTGAAATACAGAGAATCCTCACACAGGGCAGTGATACCATCTCACAATTTGTGCTCAATGAGTTTGGAGTACCAGATTTGCCTAAAGCAGGATCCATTTCCCCAGCATCCTTCCTTTAGAAAGGTTCATGATTAACTCACACTCGCCGTGGGGGGAAATGAGAGATTTAAAACGTGGTGACGTTCAAACCACATTACTGTTTTCTGAACTTAGCGTTTTTAATCATTTACTCAAGGAAGTATGGAACAATGTGGAAAGTGCTTGATTTTGGAGTCAGAGAACTGAGGTTTGAATTTTTTTCTGCCATTTATGACCTTAGACAAGTCATTTCACCTCTGGGTCTCAGTTTCCTCATCTGTAAAATGAAGACTAAGGTCTCTTCCAGCCCTAAATCTTTGCTCCAATAGCTTCACATATTAATTCAAAGAAAATGTCTTATTGTCTTTTTTATTAACATAATTATTTTTAACTTGTTTTAAATTCATTTTTTAATTAAAAAGAGGCTTCATTTTATGCTTAGGTCCTTGTGACACTTGCCCGCACTTTGTGGCTCAAATTTACAAGTACAGTTGACAGTTTACATGTTTACAATCCTTCTGGTAAGGTAGGGATGCACCCGAGGGATACACTGGGTTAGTCTTCCCAGAGGCTCCCTCTTCCCCCACAGTGCTATTCCTGCAATTTGGCAAAGCTGTCACCAGAAGGACAGTGGTGTCTCGATCACAGTAGAGATGGCTAGGCTTCCCGCTGACACAGTCAATGGTTAAAGAGTTTAACATCATTCCTGATTTAATTAGAGGATCCTCAGTCTACTGAGGAAAGGACCTCAGAGCCCATCTAGTCCAACCCCCTCATTTGACAGAGGAAGAAACTGAGGCCCACAGAGAGGAAGTGACTTGCCCAAGGTCATGCCAGATATAAGTGGCAGAGGTAGAATCTGAACTCACATCATTCTCTAACTCTTTCAACTGTATCACACTGCCTTCTAATATTTGTTGTCCCATCAGACCTGGAACTTGTTATTGAAATAGCTGAGCATTAACTGACCTCTTCAAGACTAAAACCTGTGACCTCATATTCATTCTCTATTTGAACTCAGTGACCTACGTATTAAAGTATGTACATATGTATGTATATAGATAGATATAGATATATGCAGATATAGATATAGATACACAAAGAGAGACAGGCAGACAGAGGTAGAGAGAGAGAAGGAAGAGAGAGAGAGATAAAGGAGAGAGAGAGAAAAAAGAGGGAGAGAGAAAGAAAGAGAGCCGTTCTTTTCAACTAATTTTTTTAACTTAAAAATAGGCCTCATTTATAGGCCTCACACACACAGACAGGTCAGTTAGCTTAGTTTGGTGGGTTGGAGCACTTTGTTAGTGAGGTCAGGGTCATGGGATGGATCCCTGGGTGGGACAGATAGTTTTATTCTGTACCTTGGTCAACCACCTTACACTGCAGATAATAAGAAGATGGAGTGGAGAGTTGGAAGACAAAGTACAGATTGCTCAGTATAAATCAAATCCTAAGGCTAGAAATGCAATTAAATGCTAAGGAATCTACTATAAAGTACTTTTAAGTATAAGCTATTATTATGGATGTTATTACAATGAGAGAGGTAACTTGGCATAGTGGACAGAGCGCTGCCTTGGAGCCAGGGAGATATGGATTCAAATTCAGTATGTGACTGAATGGGATTTTGAATCTAGTATTGTTTTTATAATGTTACAAGCATTATATAGCAATGTCTTGCATGTGTTATCTTATTTGAGCCTCTACAATAGCCCTGAGAAGTAAATACTGCAGGTAGAGTTATCTCTACTATATAAATGGGCATATTGAAGCCTCCAGGGGTGAAAGAATTTGCTCAGAGCCACACAGCCAGTAAATGGATGGGTCTAGCCCAGAGCCCCTGTTTCCAGCCTCACAGTCCTGGGCTTTTTTTCCCCTGCACCCCACTGGCCCTATTAAGACAGGAGCCTTCCAGTCTCTCCCTGAATAAAACTAGAGCTGTGAACAGGGCAGCTGGCTGTTCTGAAGGGCAATCAATGCCTCCATAGGCTTTGCCTTCAGCTCAAGCTCTCTCAAATTGTAGCATATTTGTATTTATAGATTTCCTTTTCCCTAGAAGTCAGTTACAGTGGCATCGGTTCAGTCTCTCGCTGTCCTCTCCCGGCCTCCTGGAGGAGATGACATTTGCCCAACTAGAGAACAGACACTTTCCAATGAGTTACTCATCATACTGATACCCCAAGGCCTGCCTGATTGGCTGTCAGAGGCCTCCAGCTGTTTAGCTGCTGGAAGATGTCTTTCTACGGGAAAAGACATTTCCTGGAACATCAGCAGCTCATTAGGGACTGGGGAGTGCAGAGAGAAGAAACTTGAAGTTGTAAGGGAGACAAACATTTTGAACTTAGTGGAGGAGGCAAGATGAAATGGGGAGAGGGCTAATTGGGAATAATTTCTTGTCCCTGTGCTAGGAAGGGCTTATTTCTCTGGGTGAGCTGGGCAAGTTGGGATGCACAGCCCTCCTCAACCCGTAAGGTCAAGTGCTGCTTCGAGAAACAGCATCTGGCTATTGCCCCAGGGCTGACTGGGCAGAGAACAGAAACAAGCTAGCCAGCTGCTCAAGATTGTTAGCAATTTTATTTCCATCTCATGTTCCCTGCTCCTTGGTTTCTGCTAGTAAACATCAAAGTTCAATGCAATCCATCGAAAGTCCCAAAGCATCTCTTATGTTCCATGCACTGTGTTAGGCACTGAGGATACAAATAACAAAATAGCAAATAACATAAATAAAGGAGTCTCTGCCCTCAAAAAAACTTCCTTTGTACTGGGTAGGGGGATTATGATATTTACGCAGATAAGTAAATACAAGGTAATTTGAGAAAGGAGAGAGCAGTAGCAGCCTATGGGACCCGGAACGGGTTCCTCTAGGAAGATGCACCTGAGCTGAGTCTTAAAGGAGGCTAGGGATTCTAAGAAGTAGAGGCGATGAGAGGGTGCATTCCAGGCACGTAAGCAGTAGATGGAATGTTGAGTTCAGGGAACAGCAAGGAGCCCAGTTTGGTTGGAATGAAGGAGAGTCATGTGTAATAAGTCTGGAAAGGTAGGCTAGAGGTAGAACATAAAGGAGCTTGTATTTTACCTTGAGGCAATAGGAACCACTGAGTTTTCTTAAGCAAGGGAATGACTCAATCAGACTTGAGTTTTAGGAAGATTATTTTGGCAGCTCTGGAGAAGATAGATTATAAATAGGAGATCCTGGAAGCAGAGAGACCAGTTCAGAAACTATTGTGATATATAGTCTGGAAAGAAATAAACATGTATTAAGCACCTACTATGTTCTAGGCATTGTCCTGGGCCCTGGTGATATCAAGACAAAATGACAAAATGACTCCTAGAGTGTGATACAAAGACTATAGGTATCCAGCACAAAGATTGTTTCAGTTTTGAATAAAGGTAACTAGATGGAGAAGTGAAGAGAGCCCTGGACTTGGAGCCAGGAAGATCTGAGTTCAAATTCAGCCTCAAACATTTATTAGTTGTGTGATCCTGGGCAAACCACTTATCCCTGTTCACCTCAGTTTCCTCATCTGTAAAATGAGCTGGAGAAGGAAATAATAAACCATTTCAGTATCCTTGCCAAAAAAAAAAGAAAAAAAAACAAATGGGGTCAATCCAAATCTGGCCTCAGACATTTATTAGCTGTGTTACCCTGGGCAAGTCTGCCTCAGTTTCTTCATTTGTGAAATGGGAATAAAAGTACCTACCTCATTGAGTTGTTGTGAGGATTAAACAACATGTGAAACACCTTGAAAAATTTAAAACACTGTATAGTTCTAGCCATTATTATTGTCATTTTATCTTGATATCACCAGGGCCCAGGACAGTGCCTAGCACATAGTAGGTACTTAATACATGTTTACTGAATTGAATTAAAAGACCTCCCCTTGCATTACTATAAATACTACACCCTCTCCCAATGCATATTGTGACCTCTACATACTCTATTAGGATTCTAGACCTAGAACTGGAGAAGACATTAGAGGCCATCTCATCCAACCTTTTCATTTTTAGACTAAGGGAAGAGTAGTAACTTGCCCAAGGTCATGTAGGTAATAGAATCAGAGGCAAGATTTGAACCCAGGCCCTCTGACTCCAGAGCCAATCTTTCCACTACACCATATAGTAGATGTGACTTGCTCTGGTCGGAAACCAAACCCTCTAACCTCTTGGTCAACCCACTAGTGATGGAACCTTTTCTGGGCTACTCCTTAAATGACCAGTAAAATTCATCACCACCACCTATCCAAAGCCCTTCCAGCTTGGTAGGGTCTGCCAGAGCTTGCCCTCCATTGGGATAGCCTTTGCAACCAGGGATTCACCCCCATGCCAGGACGAGACATCAAAGGATGTCTTAAATGGAACGGAACTAGGATTATTGTTATTTACCAAGTAGAGGCTTCTGAAATACCTTCCCAGAAACCATGGACTCGGGGGTGAAGATGACATGTTGTATGTGCCCATGGAGGAGGAAGAAGGAAATAGAGAAATGAAAGGCAAAGAAATGGTTCATTATGAGTGAGCAAAAAAAAAAATGAGGAGAAAATAGATAGTTTAAAAAGAAATTGATGTCTGGTTATTTTAATTTACTTTAAGTGAGCCAAGAGCAACTGATAGGCTGAAGCCTAAAAGGTAAGTTCAAAGAGACTCCCTATGATTTTCAGCAGCAGAGCCTGTTGCTAAACCAGATAGGGAATTCTCAGGTGAATCTTGAAAGAGCTAGCAACTGAAGAAGTACGCATAGCAGTGAGCCCTTCTCATCTGGAATTAGCCTGTAAATAACCTAGAACTTAACTCTTCATTTAAGGGATTGTGAGCACTGATTGCATCCTTTGTAAGATGGGGCTAGTGCTTGTGAGAGAAGTGACTAACCAGGCTCTACCTCTCCCACACACTTGGCCTTTGACCAGTCGAATAGGGTGCCTGGGTGGCTAGGTTTAAAGGGACAGCCCCCTATGATAGGAAATGCTCTCATTTCCCAAAGAGATTTTGAGAATTCCTATCAAAGTGAGTCTGCTGTGGTCTCTGGCTAGAAGCCCCCACCCACATTTATTCAAGGGACTGTTACTGATAATAGGGCCATGGGATCACTAAAAATTTTCATTGGGGTTATGAAAGATATCCCCTAGAAATGATCAATCAATCAACAACTAATCCATGTGCATTTATTAACCACCTACTATGTGCCAGGCACCAAGCTAGACAGTAGAGATACAAATACAAAAATTAAATCATCCCTTCCCTCAAAGAGCTTTCATCCTATTGGGGAGACAAGTGTGCATTTAAGTATAGACAAAATAGATACAAGATAATTTGGGGGGCAAAGATTAGTGGCTGGAATGAAAAGAGAAATCAAGATTGGTTTCCTAATATCAAGGGAACTCACGAAAAGAAATGCAGGGGAAGGTGGCCTAGCCATTCCAGATCTTAAATTGTATTATAAAGCAACAATCACCAAAACTGCTTGGTACTGGCTAAGAAATAGAGTGGTCAATTAGTGGAATAGGTTAAGTATGCAAGACACAGTAGTCAATGACTACGGTAATCTATCATTTGATAAACCCAAAGACCCTAGCTTCTGGGATAAGAACTCACTCTTTGACAAAAACTGCTGGGAAAACTGGAAAAGAGTATGGCAGAAACTAGGCATAGATCAAAATCTCACACCATACACCAAAATAAAGTCAAAATGGGTTCATGATAAAGGCTGATACTGTAAGCAAACTGGGAGAGCAAGGAATGGTTCACCTATCAGATTTATGGAGAACAGAAGAATTCATGACCAAACAGGAGAAGAACATTACAAAATGCAAAATGTATAACTTTGATTACATTAAATTGAAAAGTTTTTGCACAAAGCCAATACAACCAAGATTAGAAGGAAAGTAGAAAGTTGGAGAAGAATTTTTACAACCAGTCTCTCTGATAAGGGCCTCATTTCTAAAATATATAGAAAATTAAGTCAAATTTGTAAGAATACAAGTCATTCCCCAATTGATAAATGGTCAAAGGATATGAATAGGCAGCTCTCAGATGAAGAAATGAAAGCCATCTATAGGCATATGAAAAAATGCTCTAAATCACTATTGATTAGAGAAACGCAAATCAAAACAACTCTGAGGTACCACATCACACCTATCAGATTGGCCAACATGACAAAACAGGAAAATGATAAATGTTGGAGAAGATGTGGGAAAATTTGAACACTAATACATTGTTGGTAGAGTTGTGAAATGATCCAACCCTTTTGGAGAGCAATTTGGAACTATGCCTAAAGGGCTATAAAAATGTGCATACCCTTTGACCCAGCTATAGCACTTCTAGGGCTATATCCCAGAGAGATCATACAAATGGGAAAAGGACCCACATGTACAAAAATATTTATAGCAGCTATTTTTGTGGTGACAAAGAATTGGAAATTGAGGGGATGCCCATCAATTGGGGAATGGCTGAACAAGTTGTGGTATATGAATGTAATGGAATACTATTGTGCTATAAGAAATGATGAACAGGCTGACTTCAGAAAAACCTGGAAAGACTTGTATGGTCTGATGCTGAGTGATGTGAGCAGAACCAGGAGAACGTTGTACACAATAACAGTCACATTGTGCAATGACTAATATTGATAAACTTAACCCGTCTCAGCAATACAAGGAACTAAGACAACTCCAAAGGCCTCATGATGGAAAATGCTATCCATATCCAGAGAAAGAACTAATGAGTTTGAATGCAGATCGAAGCATACTATTTGCTATTTTTTTTCTTCTGTTGTGTTTTGTTTCCTCTTTATGGTGGTTCCTCCTATCAGTTCTAATTCTTCCTTACAACATGACTAATGTGAAAATATGTTTCATAGGAATATATATGTAGAGCCCATTGTGTGCTGTCTTGGGGAAGGAGGTGGTGAGGGAGGGGGAGAAAAATTTAAAACTCAAAAGCTTATGGAAGTGATTGTTGATAAATTAAAATAAATTAATTTAAAAAAAAGATAGGTTTCCCATAGAAGGTGGCACCGAAATTGAGCCTTGAAGGAGCTAGAGATTAAACAAGGTGGAGATCAGGAAAGAATACATTCTCAGCACAGGGCAGATGGTCTGTGCAAAAGCACAGAGATGGCTAATGGAACACCATATGTAAGGAACAACAAGAAGGTCAGTCTGACTGGCCTGCAGAATTTATGAAGGGGAGTAATGTATAATAAAGTTGGAAAGACAGGTTGGAGCCAGTTTGTGAAGGGTTTTAAATGCCCAACATGCTATAGACCTTCCTCAGTGAGATCCATGGCCATTCCAAAGAGAACAGAATGGATGAGCAGTGCCCTTTGTCCACATTCAAGCAACTAATTCATTGTTCTTGTAGAAACATTGCAGATAAAGAATGAGCTGGATGCAGTATTGATGAGGGCAAGGAGAGTGAACCAAGTCACATTTGGGATTTGGGCACAGCACTTTCAATCTCAACCTGCTATCTGCCACAAAGACTCATCTTCTTAAAACCAATATTCTCAAAAAAAAAAAACCAACAATATTCTCCAAGTGACGCTCTGTGAATGAGGACATACCACTGGCATAGCCTCCCAGAGCCCAGGATCGTCTCCACACTATCGTGGACCACTGGAGAAGGGTTTTACTTAACCCAATCAACATGCACACGTCTCCAGAAGGCCCCTACAGAGTGAGACAGCTGCTGGAATTTCAGACCTGTGGAAGATTAGCAGGGCACTGTGATCAGGTGGGCATTCTCCCTCACATCACGGCCCAGTACCCAAACAGCTGCTCCATCCCCTTTAGCTCAAGGTTAGCCTAGCTGGGGACTATACTGGTACCCACAACAAATATAGCCATTGATTGCAGCCTCCAGAAACTAAATAAGCTTCAACTGACATCTTATCAAGCTTGGAGGTGACTGGATTCTCAAAGGCTGGGGCAATGGAGCACGACATTGACCAAGTCTTATTGAGCTGGAAAGGCTTTGAGGGCAGGCCTAGATTGTGGAGTAGCCTGGTAAAGTTCAGGGAGAATCAGCATGGGAAAGATGGTCGTTAGCTGCTGGTGGTTTTCTGCCACTGAAAAGTCACAAAAATTACCTACTAAGGATTGGAGGGGTCTCTGGCTGCCATGGCAGAGAGACGATTCAGAGCTGATAGTCATAGGGTCCCTAGATCTAACACTGGAAGAGACCCCAGAGGCCATCTAGTCCAACCCCATCATTTTATAGAGGAAGCAGGCCCAGAGAGGGACAGAGACTTTCTTGAGGTCAGAGGACTAGGAAATTGTACTATCAGTTCTTGAACACAAGGCCTCTGGCTCAGATCCAGATCTTGGTCCCCATTGCCTCTAATAAAACCGTTAAAGCACCCAAGTAAAGGAATGAGACATGGCTCCTTTAAAAAACTCCAAGGAAACTCACACACACACACACACATACACACACACAAACATACACACATGCATAGTCACACATATACATGCATGCCAAATTCTCACAAGATTTCCCATTCTCAATTAAAAGAAGTATCTCCCCATCCATTGATCTGTGTCTCTGCCAACTGTTTGTATTTTGAAGCTGGAAGTGTCATTATTGGACATTTCACAGACAATTACTAGGTCTGGTAACTCCCGATCGCAAGACATGAGTGTTTTTCCATTAGTCTAAAATGGATGAGGGAGGGAAGAGAGTGGGAGAGCAGTTTGAAAGGAGCAACAAGAAAAGGATGGAAGGAAGTGCCGATGGGACTCAGGGGAGAAGTCGCATGGGGTAGCGCCAAGGCCTCTGTATTTAGAATCCAGAGTCCTGAGCTGGAGAACCTGCTTTTCCAGTCACCAGTTGAAGCATTGGTGTCCACTTTGTTCACTTCTCATCTTGGGGCCTCAGTTTCCCATCTGTAAAATACAGGGGTTGAACTAAACAGTCTCCAAGGTCCTTTCCAACTCTGGATCTAGGATCCTATGAGTGATCTTTGGGAAGTCCCTTCCTCCCTCTGGGCCTCAGTTTCTCTAATTCTCTCTCAAGTCCCTCCCAGCCCATAAGCCTGTAGCCGGCCATTGGTGTTTGTTCTTCAGTGGTGGGAGATTAAAGGATATTTCTGTCCAGCCCATCTGTCCCAAAGGGAGGCCCACGGCTTTCCATCTTTAAACAACTGCTCATCCACGTTTTGGCCCTAAGTCAAATGAAAAATTTGTTACAGTTTATAATGCTTGTTAATGAAGAACATCAAAAATTAATGCTCATTCAGGTGCTCATTAACATTCACAATGCTCCACTCCACTCCAGCACTGGGGTCCTGTAGGGAGAAAAGGCCAGAGGCAGCCACTCAGAATTAACGCACGGATCTGAACAAGGGCTCAGCTCCCCTAGGACAACCAGCTTTCCTAAGCACTCCAGGTAGTCAGCAAACAGGGAGCGCACACATAATGATGCTCCCTGGGGTATGGGGAGATGAAGGAAAGGAGCCAAAAAGAAAGGCTGTGAGAAAAGAGAGGTTCAATGAGAAGATGCAGACTAGGAGAGATAGAAGGAAATGAGAGCCAGGCAAGGAGAGGAGAGACAAGAGACGGAGGAAGGAGAGAGACAGAAATGCCTACATAGAGATCTATCTAAAGGCAAAGGACCATAGATAGTTATGGGGCTTCGCAGCTGGGAAGGATGCCTCAGACATGGTTCTGTCCATTTGGGCTTTTGAGGCTAACCTCAGGAAAAGAGAGCTGGACATAGAGTCAGGAGAGATCCAGGTTTGAATCTGGCCTCTGGAACTTCCTACTTATGTGGCCCTGGTCAAGTACTTTACCAGTTTGACCCCGAGTTTCCTCATCTATAAAATAGGCTGATAATAAAGCACATGAGCCACCTATCTCTTGGGATGGTTATAAGGTTCAAATGAAGGGAACTTTGAAGCATTGAAAAAATATTTCCTATTATTATTACTATTGTTAGAAGTGGTTATATACATCTATCTCTTCCTATCTCACCTGTCCCATCCCTTGCTTACATAGAGCTATTATGGGTAAAATAAGGAACCAAATTTTGGAATTAGAAATGTCCAGTGCTCTTTAGGGAGCCATAACTTTGGGGCAGCTCAGAAGATGTCTGAGTAAGCATATATGTGAATAATCATTAAACAATGTAGTATAGTAGAAGACCAGAGCTCAAATCCCACCCTTAGACACTTACTAGTTGTCTGATGCTGGGCAATCCACTTCACCTCTTCCAGACTCAGTTTCCTCCTCTGTAAAATGAGAAGGCTGACCTGGATGGCCACCAGCTCTAAATCAATGATTTGTTGAATCATTTTTTATATAACAGCAGCATACGAGCAGCTAATTCTGCTTCACAGAACTATATAGCTCTAAAGAGGACAAGAGCACTGTGGTATAGCCAAGAATCTAAAGAGTAGGGGGGGAAAAGGGGGGGGCAGCTAGGTGGCACAGTGGATAGAGCACTGGCTCTGGAGTCAGAAGGACCTGAGTTCAAAAATCCAGCCTCTGACACTTACTAGCTAGCTGTGTGACCTTGGGCAAGTCACTTAACCCCCATTGTCTCCAAAATAAAAAACAAACAAAAAAACAAGAGTAGAGGGATTAGGTTTGTTCTGTTTGGTCCCAGAGGGCAAAACTAAAATAGGAGGGGAGTGGCAGAGAGGCATATTTGAGGAGCTATGTGGTGGCTCCAGTGGATGGAACACTGGGCCTGGAGGCAGGAAGACTCATCTTCTTGAGTTCAAATCCAGCCTCAGATGCTTCCTAGCTGTGTGACCCTGGGCAAGTCACTTCACCCTGTGGAACCCTGTTTCCCCATCTGTAAAATGAACTGGAGAAGGAAATGGCAAACCACTCTAGTATCACTGCCAAGAAAACCCCAAATGGGGTCATAGAGAGTAGGGCATGATTGAAATGACTAAGCAATATTTGAACTGAATGTCAGTGAAAACTTCCTCATGATGGAAGCTGTCCAAAAGTAGAATGGACTAACTTGAAAGGTGGTGAGTTCCCCAGTGCTAGAAGTGTTCAAGCAAAGTCTGGATGTCCCCAGGCTGGGGAGGGAGATGGATGGTAGAGAAGGGATTCTGGGTGAAGAAGGTAGTCTCTGAGGATCCCTCCAGGTTGGGAGAGCCTGCAACTGTTCTGTGAGCAACAAATTCAAGTGACTTCTTCCTGCTCTCAGTCTCCAGGGTCTTCCTCTGGCTGTCAGCTCAGGGTCTATCAGCCACCATCTGCTCTAGCCAGTTGCCTTGAATACAGGTAATACTGCTGTGAGAAGTAGCACCAAGGACAGGTGTGACCAGAAAAGCATGTAGGCCAGTCATGCAGTAAGAGCAAAGGGGAACAGATGGCCAGCCCACGGGCTGCCCTGAGAGCCAGGGATTAGCACAGAAACTCAATGAAGCTGATTTCTGGAAGGATAAGGTCAAGTGTCACAGAGGATGAGAAGGTATGTGCTGGGGGAGGGAAGACCTTCTGCCTCTAACACACGGAAGCAAGGCTAACATTTTTTTTCCTTTAGTCCTCAACAGGGATTTCATTAAGGGAAGGGGACTCCCAGCGTGGAAACTCCCCCTCCCAATGCACATTAGCAAAGTAACAATCTTCGAGAGTTTTCTAGGGCATCAGGAGGATAAATGATGTGGAAGCCGAACCCTAGGTCTGTCTAATTAGCTGTGCTTCTAGAGGGACTGGCATCTGTGCAAAGACCTATGGGGAGACATGGTCTATGATTATGAATCATGGAATTGCTAACCCCCAAACTCCAGGGAAATAGGTTTCTGAGGAACAGAATACTGTCTCTAGATAGGATAGATAATAGAAAGCCCCTGTGTAAACTTGCATTGCTTATTCCTAGAATGTTCTAATTCCAGTTCAATCACTATGGCCCTCTGACTACACCTTCATCAATCTCCCGATTTTGTACTTCCCTCTCCTGGCGTTGTACTACCCCTCTGTTGACCTTTCAACTCTGCACCTCCCCCAATTTCTTCTGGATCTTCCCAATCCAGGTGTAAAACTATAAACTGTTCAGCTCGCCTCCACTTCAGGGGAGGACGTGACTGTGAGACTGCTCACGTGCTTTTGGTCCAATTCTCCTCTTCCATATACAAGTAATAATGCCTTGGCACAGCCACTGAAAAATTCAGAGTACCAAATGAATTCTTCAACAGAGATTAAACAGATGACATCCTAGCTGGTGCCTTCCATGACCAGATTCGATCACTTTCTGATGCTTTCAGGGACAAACAGTCACTTCCTCTTCAGAGCGAGGAGGTCCCTCTTCAGGAAGAACTACATATTTGGGTTTTTTTACCTTTTTTCCTTCCTTTCTTTCTCTGTGTGACATTCTCTATTCTCCAACCTTTAGACAGCGGTCAAGTTTCATCTCTTTTACTTCCTTACATTTCCCCCCTACTTTAGGCAGTTTTTGTTGTTACTTGCTGCTGCTGTTAAGAACTCGTCATTGTCCCTGATAACCTGGAGTGTGGACAGCTGCCCTGCAAGACCCTTCACCTTCTCTTCCATGAGGGAAACCCTTTTATGTTTGAATTATCAACAGCAGCCACCCCAGCTAGATCAGGTCGAATAGGTTTTAGAACCATGCTCTGGAACAAATGCAAACATAACACACTCCTTGCATGTCCCTGCAAAATTCACCTTGCTCTCCAGAGTTAGTAAGATTTTATGTATTTATTTATTTTGCTTTTTGTCAAGGCAATCGAGGTTCAGTGTAACTTGCCCAAGGTCACACAGCTAAGAAGTGTCAAGTGTTTGCTCTGAGGCTGGATTTGAACTCAGATCCTCCTGACTCCAAGGCCAGAGATCTATCCACTGCGCCACCTCGCTGCCCCAGTTAGGAAGATTGCAGCTTCATTTTTAATCTACTTCTGTGTATTTACATTTCACCTTTTAAGCATTTTCGGACCTTCACAACCTATTGTTAGGTTGTAAAAACTTAGGTTGTAACTCTTAGTAACCTGATAGCCACATTAAACCTCCCTTCCTTAGTCTCAACAAGTACACGAATATTTTACCTTCCCTTTTCTTTCACTAGCCTCCCAGGGGTGGGGAACCTGTGGCCTCCAGGCCACACATGGCCCTCTAGGTCCTCAAGCTTGGCCCTCTGACTGAATCCAAACTTCACAGAACAAATCCCCTTAGTAAAAGGATTTGTTCTGTAAAACTTGGACTCAATCAAAATGCTGCACCCAAGGATCTAGAAGGCCACATGTGACCTCAGGGCTGCAGGTTCCCTACAGCTGCTCCAAACTATTTCACACATTTTCCCCAACAACTGTACCAATTTGCTTTACCCACCAATTTGTTCCACCATCTTCTCAGTCACCCAAACTCACAATTTAGGTGTTATCCTCAATTTCGTGGGGCAGCTAGGTGGTGCAGTGGGTAGAGTCCTGGGCTTGGAATCAGGAAGATTCATTTTTATGAATTCAAACCCAGCCTCAGACACTTACTAGCTGTGTGACCCTGAGCAAGTCACTTAACCTTGTTTGTCTCAGTTTCAAAAATGACCTGGAGAAGGAAATGGCAAACCCCTCCAGTCTTTCTGCCAAGGAAATACCAAATGGGGTCACAAAGAATCAGACACACCTAAAATGACTGGACAACAAAAGCCTCTAGTTCTCACTCTCTCTCTCATCCCCCATATCCAACCAGTTGCTGAGTCTTATGTTTTCTACCTTTGTACCATTCCACTCATCTAGGCCCCCTTCTCTCCTCTGACACTGCCACCACCCTGGTGTGGGTCCTAATCACCTCCCACCTGGACTATTTCAGCAGCGAATTAATTGCCCCCCTTCCTCAAGTGTCTCCCTACTCCTGCCTACCCTCCACTCAATTATCAAATTGATCTTCCTAAACCAAATGTCTAACCATGTCAACTCCCTCTTCAAATAACTGTAGTGGCTCCCTGATACGTCCAGAATCAAAGATAAAATCCTCTGTTTGGCTTTTAAATACTTTCACAATCTGGCTCCTTCCTGCCTTTCTAATCTTCTGGGTCATCTAGGTGGTGCAGTGGATAGAGCACCGGGCCTGGTATCAGGAAGACCTCAGACATTTCCTAGCTGTGTGACCCTGGGAAAGTCACTTAACCTGTGCTTGCCTTAGTTTTCTCATCTGTTAAATGGTTGTAAGGATCAAATGAGAAAATAATTGTAAACTCTTTGCCTATTTTATTCTATCAATGTCTTTTTTCTTGTTATACTAAAATAGCTGATATTTCTAGAATGTATGAGATAATTTTGGTAATATTGGTAAAATAATAAATTTAGCCCTGATCTTAAAAAATAATAATTGTAAAGTACTTAGCACAGTGCCTGGCACATAATAGGCACTATATAAATATCAGCTATCATTGCTATTCTTACGCTTTACTCCCATCATGTACTTTACAATTCAATGACACTGGCTTCCTTGCTACATCTCCAGATTGGGCATTTTCAATGGATGCCCTCCATGCCTGGAATGCTCCCCCTCCTTATCTCTGCCTCCTGGCTTCCTTCAGTTCTCAGCTAAAGTCCCACCTTCTGCAAGAAGCCTTCCCTGGTTCTCCTTCATCTTAGCACCTTCCCTCTGAGCTTATCTCCAATTTATTCTGTATGTATCTTGTCTGTACATCTCCATTTACAGGATGTTTCCCCTGGGAGCTCCCTAAACAGAGGGACTATTTGGGGCCTTTATTTGTCACCTCAGTGCTCAACACAGTGCCTAATACACCATTGGTGCTTGATAAATCCTGGTTGACTTAAATTGCCTTGCCTTGCCTTGCCAATTACCTTCTCCTTAAGGCCTTCTTCTTGAGTATTTTTCTTCAGATGCCTACCCCTTAATCCTCTTTCTCCTCTTTCAACCTTCTCCCATAGAAGTTAAAAGTAATGGAAAATTATCTTCAAAAAACTCTCTATTTTGCCCAAGTTTCTCTTCCATAACCTCTGGCCTTTTTGACAAGTCACAATTCCTCCAAATCATCTACACAATTTCCTTCTTCTTACTCAGCTCTAACCTTTCTCTCTTTCTTTTATTCCTCCCACAAAAGTCAATGAGGTCATTAAAGATTAGAGTTTCTCAGCCTGCTAATGAGATAATGGCCATGGCCTTGATGATGGCCTCCAGAAATCAGTTAGCTGCTTCTCAGCATCCTACTATGTCCCCTCATACTCAGAAAACCAACCCTACCAGGAAGGGAGTCATTGTACAGTTTTCCAGTCACATAACACTTCCAAAGTACTGTGTTCTCTATCCCTCTTGCTCTCAATTAACCCTTAAGGCAGTAGTCTTGCTTTGGTCACAAAAAATAGGAGAGGTGAGAGAGTGTGGAGGCTCAGTGAATGCCCATCTTCACTACTAGAGACATAATTCATAACTGTATAGTATCCAACTTTGTTTTATCATTATAAAATTTAAAATCATTTATTTTCTCTCCCTCACCCTACCTTCACCCCACCCATTGAAAAACAAAACCAAAGAAAACCCCTATAATAAATATGCATAGTCAAGCAAAGCAAATTCCTGCATTGGCAATATCCAAAATTGTATTACTCATTCTTCATCTTGAGTCCATCATCTTTCTATCAGGAAGTAAGTAGCATGCTTTATCTTTGATATTTTGAAATTGTGGCTGGTTATCGTATTGATCAGAATGCTAAAGTCTTTCAAAATTGTTTGCCTTTATAATAGTGTTACTTATCTAAATTGTTCTCCTGGTTCTGCTCACTTCACTCTACATCAATTCACAGAGGTCTTCTCAATTTTCTCTGAAATTGTTCATCATTTCTTTCTTTTTTGTATAATTAATTAATTTATTTTTAATTTTTAACATTCACTTCCATAAGATTTTGAGTTTTAAATTTTCTCCCCCTCCCACTTCTTCCCCTCCCCACGACGGTATACAATCTGATATAGGCTCTACACATACATTCATGTTAAGCATATTTTCCCATTACTCTTGTTGTAAAGAGCAATTAGAACTAATGGGAGGAACCATGAGAATGAAGCAACAAAATAAAACAACAAAGGAAAAGGAGAGCAAATAGTATGCTTCCATCTGCATTCAGACTCCATAGTTCTTCTGGATGTGCACAGCAATTTTCATCATGAGTGTTTTGGAGTTGTCTTAGATTCTTGCATTGCTGTGAAGAGCCAAGTCTATCAAAGTCAGTCATCCCATAATGAGGCTGTTACTGTGTACAGTGTTCTCCTGGTTCTGCTCATTTCACTCGGCATCAGTTCATGTAAGCCTTTCCAAGTTTTTTGAAGTCTGCCTGCTCATCATTTCTTACAGCACAATAGTATACCGTTACATTCATACACCACAACTTGTTTAGCCATTCCCCAATTGATTGGCATACCCTCAATTTCCAACTCTTTGCCACCACAAAAAGAGCTTCTATAAATATTATTGTACATGTGGATCCCTTTCCTGTTTTTATGATCTCTTTGGGATACAGACCCAAAAGTGGCATTGCTGGGTCAAAGTGTATACACAATTTTATAGTCCTTTGGGCATAGTTCCAAATTGCTCTCCAAAATGGTTAGAGAGCAACCATGACCTACCAACAATGTATTAGTGTTCCAATTTTCCCACATCTTATCCAACATTTATCATTGTCCTGTTTTGTCATGTTAGTCAATCTGATAGGTATGATGTGGTACCTCAGAGTTGTTTTGATTTGCATTTCTCTAATCAATAGTGATTTAGAACATTTTTTCATATAACTATAGATAGCTTTAGTTTCTTCCTTTGAAAACTGCCTGTTCATATCCTTTGACCATTTATCAATTGTGGAATGACATGTATTCTTATAAATTTGACTCAATTCTCTATGTATTTTAGAAATGAGGCCTTTATCAGAGACACTGGTTGTAAAAAATTTTTTTCCCGGTTTTCTGCTTCCCTCTTAATCTTGGATGAATTGGCTTTATTTATGCAAAAACTTTTAAATTTAATATAATAAAAATTGTCCATTTTGCATTTCATAATGTTCTCTGTCTCCTGTTTGGTCATAAATTCTTCTCTTTTCCATAGATCTGAAAGGTAAACTATTCCTTGTCCTTCTAGTTTGCTTATAGTATCAGTCTTTATATCTAAATCACGTACCCATTTGGACTTTATCTTGGTATAGGGTGTAAGATGTTGGTCTATGCCCCATTTCATAATCTCTTATGGTACAATAATATTCTATTACATTCGTATACCATAATTGGTTCAGCAGTTCCCCCAATGGATGAGAACTCCCCAAATTTCCCTTTTTTTCCTACAAAAGCAGATGCCATAAAAATGTTTGTACAAATAGGTCTTTTTCCTTTCTCTTTGATCTCTTTGGGGTATATGCCTAGTAGTATTACCCAGCTTTGATATGTTTCCTGTGCAGGCAAGAACCAATCCCCAAGCAAGGCTAGTTGTCTGAGGTTGATAGTTGGAGAAAATCATTGGAGAGTACAAGAGAAAGAGTTTCTGATGAAAAGGAAGTTGGGATTGGGGGATGATGCAGACTTTGAGTCTGATCAAGGGAAATCAGCTGGTAGTAAAGGAAATGCACTAAACAAAATGATGCTTAAAATCTCTCTCATCCCCACACCACCCCTGTACCCTAGCTCCTCCAGGGAACAGAACATTACACTATATGAGGATAATTTGTGTTCCATTCAGCCTGGCTAAGAGCTGCCTAGCAAAATGTCCTTGGCACATATCCCTAATGACAGTAATGCCACCTCCTTCGATGTGTGCACTGTGTCTGTCCAGCCGGCAATCTCAAATTTGCTTTCTCCTCTCTAAGTGACTCAGGTGGCCTGATGAGAGGGGATTTCAGTAATGACTTTCAGTCCTGCCTCAGCCCTTTCCCTGCTCTGAAAATAGGCCCTCTGTGGCCCCTTTGTTTGGTGACTTATTAGTACGAATTTACATTGAGCAGATTTCATTGTTTCTCCACTCATTGTCATGCCTCCAAATTTAGCCTGTATGAAACTTGGGATTTTGCTTGCTGTCTCTTCCGCTGGCTCATTAATGTAAATAACAAAAGGACTGGTTTCCGCTCCTGGTTCTCTTTCAGAGGCTTATTAATAATTCATCTCTAGCTTGACAAAGTCCTTCTAGGCAGTGATTTTGCTTATCCCTGGCTTTATGCCTCACCATTGCCCGGGGTCAATTGTCTTATGGCAAAACTGGATCTTAGGGCTAGAGAGGACCTTTTCTGTTCCCATCACAGGACCCCGTGAGATAAATGGCACTCCAAAAACTTCCATTGGCAGAGTCTTCCTTTTGTTCAAACTCTGGTGCCCAACAGGCATGTTGTGGGGATGAGGAGGAAGGCAGTGAGCTCTATGCTTAACTGCAAGAGCTGAATCCCCACGAGGGCTGTGGGAGAACATAAGGCTGTCTTTTTTTTCCCATATGATATCCTATCCTGTTCCAAATCCTACCCCAATCTTGAAGAACTCAATCAGCTGTGATCATTGTTCCTATGGAACCACCTGCCCTCCCCCATGACAATGTTTCACCTAACATGTTTTCTTAGAAACAATTAATAACATTTGGAGGTATAAAGCTACAGTATACATTAAGGCATTTGAAATAGTAAACCTGGATTCTAATAAAGCACTTTCCTGGGGCATAGGAATTCAGGAATGGCAACAATATAAAAACAGGAATCTTTACAGCAAACATTTCTCTGGTAAAAGCCTAATTTCCACAATATATAAAGAATTGATTCTACTTTATGACACTAAGAGCCATTCCCCATTTGATAAATGATAAAAAGATATGGGAAGGCAATTTTCAGAAGAAGAAACCCAAGCTATTGACAACTATATAAAAATGCTCCAAATCACTAATAATTAGAGAAATGCAAATTAAAACGATTCCGAGTTTCTGCCTCACACCTATCTGATTGAAAGATGACAAAAATTGAAAATGATCAATATTGGAGGACCTATGGGAAAATATGTACATTAGTGCACTTTGGAGTTGTTGATTGAGGCAACTACACTGGAAAGCAATTTGGAACTATGTCTCCAAAGTCACTCTACTATGCATGCCCTTTCACCCAGCAATACCCCCAAAGAAATCAAAGAAAGAGGAAAAGAATCCATGTGGCCAGAAGTGTATACTGCAGCTCTTTTTGTGGTAGCAAAGAACTGAGGAGCCTAACAACTGGGAAATGCTACATGAATGTGTCACGTGACTATCAGGGAATATTATTGCGTTCTAAGTAATGAGGAAAGAGGTGATTGCAGAGAAACTTGGGAAGACTTGCAAGAACCAATACTGAGTGAAGGGAGCAAAAGTAGAACTACTGTGTACAGTAACAATGACACTGTCACTCTGGAAGACTTCCAAACTGTGCCCAACCCAATGACCCACCATGATTCCTGAGGACCCATGGTGAAACATGCTAACCACCTCCTGCAGAGATGTGGGGGACTCGGGGTACAGAATGAGCCATACATTTTTACAAGCAAGGTTGGAATTTGTTTTGTTTAACTATACATTTCTTGATCTTGGGTCTTGGTCTTGGGGCAATGCATTTAACACCCCCTCCTTAGTCTCCATTTCCCCCTCTGTAGAGTAGGGATGATACTTCCTACCTTACAGGGAATGTTGGTGATGGTGAAGAGGAGGAGGTTTCTGTGACCTAGGACCAGTCAATCTGCCAGGTAAAGCTGTTCAGGTTTAAGCCTCAAAAAGAAAATGACAAATTTCCAGTCCCCCATTCCTCATACCTCCCCCTGCAACAGATATCCTCTAGGGCAAGGCCACCCTGGAAAAGTGTTCTCCGTCTGTGCTCCAGCAGGCCACAGCCCACTAACCGCACAGCGAAGCCCAGCTGGGCTTTGTTCACTTGGCAACCCCGCTCCTCCTTCTCACTGCTTCTTCTTTCCTGCGTAATCAACTCATGCTCCAGCCCAGCTGGCTAAGGCTGGGTCACTAAAGCACATATATCAATTAATCGGAGCGGTGCCCAGGCCTTCTTTAAGCCTTTTTGTAACCAGGAGCGTTCCCTGGCAGGGGATCAATGGGCAAGGCCCCACCCTTGTCCTTTGTCCTGTTCCCTGCTGGAATCCTGATTCATGGCTCCTGATGATCACCAGGATGCAGTTCCTGGAGGATTTTCCATCCCACTACCTCCAGACCACACTTAGAGACCCTGTCTGTTTAATGCATATAGTTTGGGAGGATCAGCAAGGTGGTAGTCTCCTTTGGAAAGAAAATACTGGAGGTAGCACAGATTTCTATCTGTAACAATGGACAGAGTCCTGCCTCTGATACCTACCAGCTGTGGGGCCTGGGCCAACTCACCTCCTACCTTTGGGCCTCTGCTTTCTCAGCTATAAAATGGGAATGATCCTTCTACTACTTTGTAAATCTTAAAGCCCTAGAAAAAATCAGTGCTATCATTATAGACTGCAGAATTTGCAATACATGCATATGTATGTATGATATCTGCATCTATAATACAGAGTAGGGTCACTTTGTATTTCCAGGTCATAGATGACTTTGCCTATAAGTCATTTATTAGAAGCTTTCATAATACTTTTCATACTGAACACCTCTCCCCAGTATCATTCCCCTATAACAGGCTCCCACTACCACCCAAGTGGTTTACTTAGAGATGTTCCTAAATCTATTCTGTCTCCTGTCCAATGTGTTCTACATCTCTCTACCAGACTTCTTGTATAACTTTTGTTGGTAAACTTTTTTTTTTAATTTGTTATTCCTTTGTTCAAAAAAAAACCTTCAGTGGCTCACTATTACCTAAATAGTTCAAACTCCTCTTTCTGACATTTGAGACCCTCTTCAGCCTGGGGCCAACTTACATTTCTAACCTTATCTTATATGATCCCATTTCATAAACTCTACCCTCCAAGCAATCAGAACAACTCTGAACCTTTGCCATTCTATCCCACCCCTGCCCTGGCCCCATCAAATGCCTCCTGCATAATCCCATCTCTCTGCCTTTAATCAGGATGTTCGCAATACCTGGACCACCCTCCCTCAACCTTTTTATCTATTGAATCACCACCTTTTAAAACCCAAATCAAATGACGTCTCCTCCAAGAAGCCTCCTCTGATTTTCTTTGGGTCAGTAATGCCATTCCCTTCAGACCCCAGGTAGCACTTTGTTTTGCATATCTCTGATACACTTGAAATATACTGTTTTATGTTACCATTATCTGTATTTCTGCCTTATCCTTCTATGAGATCATAATTTCCATGAGGGCTGAGACTATCTTATAGCACTGGGTACAATAAGCAACTAATAAGAGGTTGTCTAAACTGGCTTGGCAGTTGCAGGGACAGGTCCCAGAGGACTAGAACTTGTAGCAGCCAGGTCTAGCCCTCTACGAAGGCTGATTTACCTCCAAAAGAGTTGCCTAGAGTCCTCACTGCTGGTGTTAGGAGCCTGTGTGGGCTGAGAAGGCAGAGATTAGCCTTCCAGCCAGGATCAGGTCCTAGGATCATAGAATGGCAGAGCTAGAAGGGACCTAGTTCAACCACCTTATTTTACAGAAAAGGAAACTAAGGCCCAACTAACTAACTAAGGCTTAAGATTTGCTTAAGGTCACATAGGTAGGAAGTGTCAGAGCCAGAATTTAAACCCAGAACTTCTGATACCCATGCTGCTTTTCCCACTTTAGCGCACTGTGGAGAGACGGTCATCTCCAAGGGCTGCCAAGTATGTTATACCCCCCAATCACTCTCCTCCCTATGCCTCCCAGCCCCATTCCAACTCATAAGCCCAAACTATGGGGATCTCCCCACCAATCCTGCCTCAATTCATTCATGATCTTGATCTCATCTCCTAATCGTCGCATCTGCTAGACACAGGATCCTAATTTCTGTGTTTAAGATCCCAGCCTAGTGGCCCAACCATGGACCAGACCTCAAGTCTAGAGCTACTTAGCAGAAAAAGTCTAAGGCTCTTCTTTTATGATTAGGATTATTCTCTTTCTTCTCACCCTATATTCAATGGAGTTTAGATAAGGAACAGTCTAGGGATATTTAATGTTCAGTAGACTATTTTTTTTTAGGCAATTAGGGTTAAGTGACTTGCCCAGGGTCACACTGCTAGTAAGTGTCAAGTGTTTGGTCTGAGTCTGGATTTGAACTCAGGTCCTCCTGACTTCAGGGCCAGTACTCTATCCACTGCACTACCTAGCTGCCCCCTCAGTAGACAATTTTTCAAGGCAGCTAGGTGGCATTGCAATGGACAGAGCACTGGGCCTGGAATCAGGAAGACTCATCTTCCTGAGTTCAAATCCAGTCTCAGACATTGACTAGCTGTGTGACCCCGGGCAAGTCACTTCACCCTGTTTGCCTCAGTTTCCTCATCTGTCAAATGAGCTGGAAAACGAAATGGCAAACCACTCCAGTATCTTTGCCAGGAAAATCCCAAATGGGGTCACAAAGAATCAGACACAATTGAAAAACAACTGAACATCTGTAGGTAAACATGAATAGTTATCTTGGATAAACCAGTTACATTATTATTATCGCTACTGTATCTTGTTTGCATCTTTTTGTTTTTGTTTTTTTTTAGGCAGTTGGGGTTAAGTGACTTGCCCAGGGTCACACAGCTAGTAAGTGTCAAGTGTTTGGTCTGAGGCCGGATTTGAACTCAGGTCCTCCTGACTTCAGGGCCAGTACTCTATCCACTGTGCCACCGAGCTGCCCCTTGTTTGCATCTTTTTGGATGGAGTTTAGGTAGAAAATGTCTGAGGACAAGTCACTGTCCTGTTGTCATTCCTATGTACTTAATATTCTTCAGACTGTTGTCCAGGTAAGTAAGATGACAAACTTTTGTAAGTTAATAACAGTATTGGGATACAAGCTCATTTTTGGGACAACTTACAGTAGCAGACAGGGCAACATGGTTGATATGTACCTCATCCTAATCCCACATGGTTTTGATTTCTTCTGTTTATTTTGAAACTTTTAATTCTGTACACCTTAGAAATAATGAGTATTCATCACAACAATACCTAATCCAAACAACTTTTTTTTTTGAGGCAATCAGGGTTAAGTGATCTGCCCAGAGTCACACAGCTAGTAAGCATCTGAGGCTAGATTTGAACTCAGATTCTCCTGACTCCAGGGCTGGTGCTCTATCCAACTACAGTACCACCTCGCTGCCCCCCAAATAACTATTCTTAAGTTTTTATGGAGCAACGTTATATACAGGAAGGTTCTGTCTGCGATGATACTCTGATTTGAGTACAGTTTATTTCTTATTAAATTCTCAAGGCTATTTATGGTTTTCTTCTGTAGTGTGGAAAAGCAGCAGGGGTAGTGGATAAAGAGGTAGCCTCAAAAATAAGGAAGATCCGGGTTCAAGTCCTGCCTCTGATACTTACTGGCTTTGTGACCTTGGGCAAGTCACTTAACCTCTGAGTGCCCCAGGTGACTCTCTTAAGTTGCAAAGAAGTTGTTGACCTGCATTGGTAGAGCCTCATCACCCACAAGTTCCTTGTACTAAAAAGATCATGATCCACTTCCTATCCTTATTTATAGGATGAGGATCTCTTGGCTTTTCATTTACAAAGGGTATTATTACTTTTATCACATTTACTCAATTATATTAGTCATTGATATTATTAATAGTTCATATTTCTATAGACCTTTAAGATTACAAAATGCTTCTCATCAAAATAACATCATGTTATTGTGATCGTGGATTTCAAACAATGAAGGAAAGAAGTAAAAATGATGTATGCAGTTGGGGACATATTGACCTTGGGGTCCTAGCAAGTCATCTAGGTTGAGATACCTAGCAGGCAGTTGGAAATGATACTTTGGAGTTTGGAAGGTAGGCCAGAGCTAAGGGGATTATATTGCAATTTAACCTACAATGCTAGTTTAAACTGAGGGAGCCACTGAGATCCCCAGAGGGCAGAGAGAAGAGAAAAAGGCCAAAGATAGAGCTCAAAGTCTACCTGCATGAAGGTGGTAGGTGGTAGGAGAAAGAAGTGGCGCCTGAAAGAGAGGAATTTCTGAATTCAGAAGAGAACTACAAGAGCGTGATGGTTCTCAAATCAAGGGGAGGAGAGAAGATCCAGAAGGAGGAGGAGAAGGAAAATGAAGACTGAGAAAGAGTCTCTGGTTTAGGGGCTTAGAAAGTAGCTGATGAATTGAAAAGAGTGGCTTCATTTGGGTGGATGGACACCAGTGAGGGTGGACACCAGATTGCATCAGGGTGCAGAATGAGTGGGTGATGACACAATAGAGACAAGCACTAGGGGACTGCTCCTTCATGGCAATGGCAAAAAATGCGCAAAATAAGGTTCACATTTGATTCTGCTAGCAACAAAACTGCCGATGACCTGGGCAACAGAACCAAGCAGGCAGGTGGGCTCATTAGAGACGTAGGATCTCTATAAGCCCCCAAGGAGCTACCAGAGCAGACCCGGGCCTTTTGCACATGTCCTAGTCCATCGCTGTTGCTTTGGGGAATCCAGAGGTTTCTACAGAAAAGGCACACAGGGAAATGGGTTCCATGCTGGAGGCAATAGGACTTTATTTGGAGATGCTCATGAGGCAGGAGGCAACAGAAGAGGGAACAAAGATGTGGCTAGTATCTAATAATAGTGACAATAACTGTGTAGTGAATGTGACAGTATAACAATCATAATAATTTTATTATATAGGAATTATAAATAATCATAACAATAATCATAGCTAACATTTCTATAGAACTTTAAGGTTTGTAAAATACATCATATATAATATATGTAACATAATATAGGTTATATAATATATAGCAATGTAGTATAATACTATATATCATAATATTATATGTATATATATATGTGTATATATATATATATATATATATATAAAATCTCATTTTAATCTCACAACAGCCCTTGGAGACAGGTGCTATCGTTCTCATTTTACAGATGGGGAAACCAAAGACCAGAGAAGTTGAGTGACTTGCCAATAGCTAGCAAGTGTCTAGGTAAGGCAGGATTTAAACTTAGGTCTTCCTGTCTCCAAATCCAACACTCCATCCACAGCACCACCTAACTGTCTAGTGAGATAAAACAAGGTGTCCAGAGAGGTGGGAGACATCTGTGAACAAGTCAGCAGAGAGGAGCCTGAGCCTAGCTAGGGTAAGATGATCTTTGGGCCACGGCGGGAAGATGGGAACAGCCCTGGCAACCGCATTATTCCAGGCTATCGTAACTATTCCTAGTTTGGGTTCAGTGGACCTGGCTCCATCTCCCACAACGAGGCTACTGCCCATTGCTGAAGAGGCCTAGATGTTGTAGAGTAAGGAATGACAGCCCTAGTACGTACAGCCAGCTGATCTCCCACCTCTAGCATCACAGGAAGGGAAACACCAATTAGGGCAGAAGATTTGAGTTAGAAGATTCCTGGCATAACAGATTCCAGAAAAGGAGAGAAGGAAATGAGAAAAAGGAGGAAGGGGCCTGCCGAGAGCAGAGACAGTCTGTCACAAGAAAAGCTTAGTGTCTCCCTACCCCCCTTTCAAAAAAAGAGAGGGTTTTTTGGGACAACCATGTATGTCCTTTTCCATTTTGAAAGCCTACAGTGGAATTTGGTTTAACTGGACTTTGTGAGTTACGGGACCAAACTCCATTAATTTTCTGAATACAAAATGTTATTTTAGCTCATCTGAAAATCAATCTCCTCCCAAGCCTATCCTTCTTAATCTTCTTCGCCCTCGACTTCCTCATAAATGTATTATATAATTCAGTCCCTATATTATTTATTATCTATGATTATTTATGAATTCACTAACGCTATCATATAATTCAGGCACGGAATTTGGGCTAAAACTCTCTTAGCTGCATTTGCATACTGAGGAAAACCATATTGATTCTCGAAAAGCTTGCCCCAGACAAATTTGCAAACAAATTTTTATTTGGTTTCCGAAGACATTATTTTGACATGATTCCAACTGACGCAAACAAATCAAACTGAGTTCTGCAACAAATGCCTTCTTAATGGGTTCTGTGTTATTTGTTTTACTTGACACCATTTATTATAATGTAACAGCATTTCCTTCCCAGGAAAGTCCAAAATCAATAAAAAATGGTGACATATGTTTGTATTTATTTGGAAATACAAATGCAACCAAAGGGTCTGTCAGCATGCGATTAATAGAGTACATGAGGCTGTGGTTTGGGGGTATCTGATTGTCTGTCTCAGAATATGAATTTGGAAATAGCTTGGGATTCTTGCTCCTTGACTCTCTGGTTGGGATAGAATTTCACATGAACGATAAATCACCCTGGACACATGGTTTTCTGTTTCAATTTACTGCCACACAGCTTAATCAATTCGCATGGGGGAGAAGTGGGACCACACGTGGGATGAGGAGAAATACAAGTCGGTAATAAAATATTAAGACAAAGAAATGAAGACATTTGAAATGTTATTACGGGGAGAGGAGATGAAACTGACATATCCGTCCCTTCTCCCGACTATGGTGGTAGAGCACATGGCAAGTCATCAAAAGCTGGGCCCTGAGATTGAGCAGTTCAGCACAGAGCCTTCCTCTCCCCAACCCTCTATTCTGACTATTTGGATGGTTATTTCTTCCTATAGGCAGTTGGGAGAAATGATCAAGAAAATATGTGCAGACCATTAGGTCTGCCCTTTAGACCTTCATGAACTCAAGTTCAAATTATGAGGCCTTATAATATTAATATACCAAGCTTGGCCCACTTGCCCCCAGCCTCAATTCAAAACCAGGAGTTCTGCCCTACATATTCAGCCACTCATGATGCTAACAGACTCAGGCCTAAGACACATGATTAGTAAAACAACAACAACAACAAAAACCTCAGCTAAAAGAGGAGTTTCATGCCCTTTCCGCCCAGAGGAATTTGGGAAATGAAGTGTTCCCAAAGAGTCATATTCTGGGAGGGGAAGGGATAGGGAAGGTTCCCCCTGCTTCTGTAACCAAAATGGGCTGGGTTGGGTTGGGGGAGAAATAAGAGCTTTCACTGCCGACATCCTTGACATCATCTCTTGGAAAGTGCTCCTGCCAGTAACTGCTAGCAACTTATCACTCACCTAGCCCATCCCAGCCATTGCTGCAGCTCCTGGTGTGGCTTCCCTAAAGCACTACTCATCACTCCTGGTTGTCATCTCCAGGTTGCTAACCTACTTTACCTTTTCCTCCTCATGGTCAAAAGCCAGGATTCCCAACCAACTTCCACCTCCTTGTGGGAATACAGGAAGAACTTCTTCTTCCCCCCCGCCCCATCATATAAACTAGACAAAAACCAAAAGCAGCCCTCCTCAGTGGCTTGGTGGGGAAAACTTCCTCCCCACCCCCACCCCCCCACCTATTTACAGGGAACAAAAAGGGAGGGATACAGCAGCTAACATAGGTTAGCCTTGAACTACAAATCACTGCGGGCTAAACCAAGGTGAGAAAGAAATGGGTCAGGTTCTCAGTTACACTCTCATTTGCAAATGTATTGTGAGTATTAGTCTGACCTTTGTTCCAAATACCCTTGGCCCCTTAGCTGGGATCAGGGACAGATGAACTTTCTGAGCCTGCCCTGCTGCCTGGACCCGAATCCCAGAATCTCCCAGTTGGAAGGGACATCAATAGCCATCCAATCCAATATGTTCTTAAGCAGGAATGCCATCTGCATGTTGCCCAACAAGTGCCAACCTCTGCTTGAAGACTCTCCCCCCCATGGAGAACTCACTACCTTCCAATGTAGTATATACCATTATAAATATATAGGTATAGATATAGATATAGATGACATAGATATACTCACACTGTGCCATGCACTGTGCTAAACCAAGCATACTTTGAGAGTGCTCAGGTCACTAAAAACTTATTTATTGCCTCAGGTCTAAATCTGTAAATTGTTTTGCTCATGTAAATTGTTGTACAAGTATAAGCTATTGTTAATAAATCAATCATTCAGAAGCACGTGTTAAGTGTCAGCTCTGTGCTGAGTACTGTGCTGGGCACAGATCACCAAGTACACGGGACACCAAGTACACGTATGATCAGAAAAAGAGAGACATGAGTTGTGTAGCAAGGGGGAGGGACAACAGATGGCTATGTCAACTGTCATGTTGGAACTCCCATATTTATTTCAATGGATCCATCATCTCATCCATGTTTTATTCCCTTCACAAGTACAAATTGCAATTCTCCCATGCCTCTTCATTCTATGGGCATCTTGTCTATTGCTTCCCATAAATAAACCTTAGAGAATCTATCCAATATCCTGGAAACCTTCCTCTAGGTCAGGGGTTCTTAACATTCATTGTATCATGGACCCCTGGGGAAGTCTGGGGAAGCCTAGAGACCCTTTCTCTGAATAATCATGGCTTTTGATGCATAAAATATGTAGGATTACAAAAGAAACCAAAGGTTAGTGACAATAAAGATTTTGTTTCCATCCAAGTTTACAGAGCCCCTGACCAAAGATTAAGAACCCCTACTCTGGGGGCAGCTAGGTGGTGCAGTGGATAGAGCACCGACCCTGGAGTCAGGAGGAGCTGAGTTCATATCCGACCTCAGACACATAACACTCACTAGCTGTGTAAGTCCGGGCAAGTCACTTAACCCCAATCACCTCATATAAAAAAAAAAGAACCCCCACTCTGAGTCTCTTTAAAAATGAAAATTAAAGCTTTCATAGAAATCTAACATTGAACATCATTACAAACAAGTAAACTTATTTAATGGATATTTACATTTAAATTAACTTATTTTAGTGCATAAAGTATCACGACCCTCTAAGTCCCCATTGGGATTTTGTCCATTCATTCTTTTTTTCTAAGTCTTTTAGTATTTCAGGGCTAGTAGTACCTCTGTCCATTTGTTTAGCCCGCCTCTTCCTACATGGCTAACTCACTGCCTCTTCTGGTCATACATACCTTTGTGTTGCGTTTTATGCCACTTTTTGTAACCCACCTCATTGGTAAAATGCTTCAGGCTACTGAATCTTTCCATTGGCCCTCTGAGTGACCCAGAATTGGGATCCTTTGAAGGCTATGATGGTCTATTATTAGTGACCATATGGAATCACTATTGGCATTCAAAAGACGGGCTTTAGAGTCTGGAAGGAGTTTTGGATTATTGAAAGCACCTTACCATTTCCCAAATGTGGAAAGACATGTACACAAATCGCACAGAATAAGAAGGCATAGCTGTTTTGCAATAGGCACTCAAAGCAAGAATAGCCATGATGATGAAATCATGGATCCATGCAAGGACTGAAGCATTGTCAAAATTATTAGTGCTGAGTTCCATCCCTGCCTGAAGGTAAGAAATCACCAAGTGGGAAAGAAAAACCTTTTGGTATTTTCCAAGCCCTGATTCCCACATAACTTGTACTGAAATCAAAAGGGCCTATTGATTGGTAGGCATGACTAGTAAACATGATAAATAGCTGCAGGACACAATCATTGGCATGTCATTATGTGGAAACAGAACTAAAAGGTACAATTTTCATAGCACATTCAGCCATCAAAGTTACAAGTAAATCAGGGAGTAAAGGAATTAGTCTCAAAGGTTTCCAACTAAGGTTGATTTAACAGCCTTCTGGCACTTTCCTTTTCCTTTTCTCTCCTTAAAATTTCCTCAGCTAAATGTTCTCCATAGCTTTAAACCAACATAGTCCCTTTAAAAATAAAATGCTTCTCCTCATTCACCGGGTGAAAGGAACTAGACCAAATCCTATTTTGTAAGTGACCTCCATTAGAACATTAGATGTGTCCTCAAGGGGAAAAAAATCTTCTCCCAGTAGACTGAGTTGACAACTCTCATCAAGGAAATCATCAGTAGATGACATACTTGATGACAAGGAAGCCATCAGTTGATGACATACTTGGAAAGGTTTTGAAGCACTTTCAAAACTTAGCAGCAGCTTCTCAACTTTAGAATCTCCTCTCCACTTTTCTTTCTTGTCTTTCCTCAAATTTTGAAAATTTCTCCCATGCCTGTGGATTCTCTGGGTCCACAATGGTGACTTCTAGAATTTGACTCTTCCTCTCGGTTTAATTATTAGAAGTCTATTAAAGCTAGGCTACAATGTAACCCTTTACCACTAGGGACACTGTCTAATATCATGTACTCTAGTTGGAAAACTCTTGACACTCAAGGCTTCATGAACAGGAAAAGGAAGATCATAAGCCCTAAAGCTGAAATATACCTTAACGAACGAGGCCAATGCCTTCATTTTACAGAAAGGGAAAATAAAACTCAGAGAGGGGAAGGAAGTTGCTCCAGATCACACATTATAGTAAGTAGCAGAACCAAGAGTTGGCCCAATCTGTAGTTGGACTCCAAATCTATAGCTCTTTCTTCTATGCCATGTCAATCTCCTATTCTACCAATTATATATATATATATGTGTGTGTGTGTGTGTCTGTGTGTGTGTATGTGCATGTGTGTGCGCGTGTGCATGTGTGTGTATAAGACCTCAGGCAAGATGAGTTTATTTGCAAGTGATACCTAAATCTTTGTTCAGTTAAAGTTCATGTTGCTAGTCTCTTCATTATTTGTACTAAGATGAGCTTGTGGCCCTGACCAAAAGCTAAATACACGTAATTCCTGGATTCATTCAGTAGTTTCTTAAAGCATACCCTCAGTTAGACACGCCTGCTGACATTTCTGAGGAAACAAGCTCTCTTCGTGGTTGTAGGTGACAAAAAGCAGGATTTAGAATCAAAATGCATTTGTCTCAGACTTGAAATGCCATGCTGTGTGACCTTAGACATATTCTATTGCCTCTCTAAGACTAATATTGAAATAAAGATGTCACTTTTCTATTGAATTGTGTGAATTATTGTTTTTAGTAATAATAATCACCTCTGGACAGATATAGTGTGCTCTAGTGGATAGAGTCAAAAAGTCCTGAGTTTAAGTCCCGGCACATATTATCAGCGTGACCCTGGGCAAGTCACTTAACCTTCCAATGCCCTGGGCAACCAACTAAGACTAGAAGTTACTGCTGAGTTGCTGATCTGCATCAAAGGAGAGCTTCTACACAGAGTCCCCTAAATCGAAGACCAAAAAAATAAATCAGCTGTGGGACCACTTAACTTACCTGAGTCAGGAAATTTTCTAAAATTATACATTGCAGTTGGGTCAAAAATCTACATCAGTGGAGAGAGTTTCCATTCCAACAAAACCCAAATTCTGTGACCTCTTAATTTAGCATTTATCACAACAGCTTGCATTTCAGGAACACTTTAAGGTTTACCTTGTGGTATAAACAGTGAACAATATGCCAATTTGAGAGATGAAGAAACTGAGGGTCTGAATCAGAACGACATTTTAGAGTTGGAAGGGGCCTCAGTGGCCATCTAAGTCCAAACAATATTCCCAAAAGAATCCCCACTTTGACATAACTAACAAATGGCTCTGTCTTAAGAATGATAGCAAAACACAGTCCTTGAGAGATAACTCATTCCAGGTTTCCATAGGATTATATCTCCAGAGCTGGAAGGGACCTCAGAGAACAAAAGTCCAACTCTTTCCCCTTTGATATAAATACTGGGCCTGTGTTTTCATTAGTATAGAGAATTCTAAGGTAAGGAAACACCCTCTACCACTGTCTCTGCAACTAATAGTCTTAGAGAGTTCCCTAGGGCATTTTAAGTGACTTGTTCAAGGTCACACAGCCAGGATGTGGCAGAGGCAAGACTCAAGTGGGCAGTGTTTCCACACCAACAAAAGCAAAGGTGCTTGACTTATTGATAACTTAATAAGAACAACCCAGTTAGCAATCTAGGATTAAAAACAATCTGGTTTTCAGGCTGTCTCTCTACCCATTACATGCTATTGCCTCTCGAGGTTAAGGGACTTTCCTGAGAGAAAGAATTTGGACCCAGGGCCTCTGACTCCAGGTATCAATAGAGAGGGGAGGTCAATGCCTAGGATCAGCCAGCTAAGAAGTAATGAATTAGGGCCTTGAATCCAGGTTTTGTGATGCCAAGGCCAATCAATCCATCATACCATGCCATCTGATGAATTCATGAGTTGATGGTCAGAAAATGCCACACAATTCTGGGATGAATGTGTTCTTTATGCAAGGTGTCTCTGAGACACACAATTTCATCCTTCCCAGTGGGCTTTCCAGTACCCTGAATGTCACACCATGAACAGCCATTGTTCAAGGTCAGAGGTGAATGGAGAGTCAGCTTTCCTGCTTGTTAAACAGATTTTTACTTTGCATCAACCTAGCAGGAATCTGGGGCAACTAGGCAGTACAGTACATAGCGTGCTGGGCCTGAAGTCAGGAAGACTCATCTTCCTGAGTTCAAATCTGACCTCAGATACTTACCAGCTGTCCTGGCCCTGAGCAAGTCACTTTACCCTGTTTACCTCAGTTTCCTCATCTGAAGGAAATGACAAACCGCTCCAGTATCTTTGCCAAGAAAACCCCAAATGAGGTCATGATCTGATATTACTGAACAACATAAACAGGAATCTGTTTGGTCATTAGGGAAATCCAACAGAATAGTAAGGAACTGGTGAAATTCACCTGGAGCCATTGTATCAAGAGATGGGGCACAAGGGAGTGGTGTTCAGAACCGGAATTCAAGGTGAAAAACGCTGCTGCTGATTTGAAAGACTTGTGGTAACCCCCTTGCCTTCATTGCCTTCCTTGCCTTCAGCAGCAGAAAGAGCAGACCCAAAGAAACCTTGGGAGGTCAGCTTGGGTATGGCTCCATCACCTGCTTTTTAAACCCAAGGACTGTCCCTTTCTAGGCACATTATCCCATGTGCTTGCCCAGGTATCTGACTCCCAGAAGGCAGCTGGGGGCGGCAAGGGTTGTGAATAGATTTTGGTCCACCAGTCACCATATACTGTAGAAGCACCTGGTACCCTCCTCAGAGCAGGGGGCAAACAGGTTAGGAGTCGGAGTCCATAAGGAGATCATTCATATACAACCCAGCCACTGATCTCAATATCAGCCCAGCTGTAACACACAATGGGCACGAGCTAAGTCACCCACTCCTTCTCTTTGGGGACAATGGATAAGGTTTGCAGGTTCTGGGCTACTCTAAGTCCTATAGAATAGACAGGAGTGAACACTGTGCATTAGCCATGACATGAGGCCAATAATATAAGTTTCTTGACTGGGGCTGCTTGAAATCTAGGCTAAAACAATCTTGTTCCCTTAATCCTAAAAGATATTTTAGCTCCCATGGGCCACCAGTGACTGAGCTATAATTCATTATTAACCACACTATATACACACTGCCTCCTCTTTTTATACAGTGAGGGGGCAGCATTCCCAATGCTGTTAGCAGTTGCTTAAGCTGTTTCAACAACGGAACATTTAAAAATGTTTGCTCTGATGGCAGTAATGCACATTTTACTGTCCCCAGGGGAATTGGGGCTCCATCATCTACTTAGAATGGGGACCAACTCTTGGCTTCTGTGATGATCCTAGGAGATCTATGGTGATCCAGGAGATCCTAGATCTAGACTTAAAGGGACAAGGGGAGTGGGGAGGCAATCTGGCCCCACCCTTGCATTTGATAAATGGGGAAACTGAGGTCCAGAGAGGGGAAAGGATTTGCCCAAGGATGCACAGGTAATAAATAGCAGAGTCGGGATTCACACTCAGAGCCTCTGATTCTAAGTCCTATGCTCTTTCCACTAAATGATGCTGTCTCCCTTGCCTTGGGCTATGGGAGAGAAGAGAGAAAACAGAAAGACTTGGGTTCAAATTCTGCCACTGAAACATAATAGCTGTGTGACCAAGGGCAAGTCACCTCTCATTGCCTCGAAGTAAATTTCTTAGATTATAAATTGTGAGACACTGAACTCTTTTCCCTAGCTTATCCCCAAAGAAGAGATGAGAAAATGCACCTCCCTTCCTTCTTCCAGAGGTGGGCATCTAGGGGTGCGGAACATTGTGTATACTGTCAGACTTGGTTGGGTTAGTTTTATTAAACTGTTTATAACTTTTCTTCTTTTTTTTGCAAAGGATGGATCATGGGTAAGGGAAGGGGAGGGATATACTCAAAAAATGAATGTGACACAAAAACAAAAGATGTCAATAAAATATATTAAAATAATTTTTAAAATGTAGAGATCAGTGTGTTAGGGGAGAGGAGTTTTCACACTGGTAGTTTTCCATACCAGTGCATGCATAGATACAAATGAGAGAGAGAGACAGAGACAGAGACAGAGAGACAGAGACAGAGAGAGAAGGAGAGAGAGAGAGACAGAGACAGAGACAGAGACAGAGACAGAGAGAGAAAGGTATTCTGAGATGCTCATGGGTAAGCCAACCCTGAAAGGGATCCTTCATTCCTGGATGTTCTCTTCAGGATTCCTTGTGCATGAAAATTTCCTATCCTGCATCTGGGAATTGGTCCTCAAGCTTTGTGTCTGGGCACTGGAGATGTGGATACATTAGCAAGTATAATACCAAGTTCTAGGCAACTTTCTCCTCTCCATATTGTCTGACATGAGGCCATTATTGTTTGAAATTTGTACTTCCACCCAGGAATATTTACATTTGGCATTTCATCACTGTCACGTTTTACTGATGGAAAGTGGAGCTGGGGACCACAATTGACATTATGTATTTCAACCTGAAATTGTGCCCACAGATGGAATATTGCCTGGATCCATAAAGCCTTCAGTGATTCATGTCCCGACAATCTCAATGTGTCTGTTGACCTTCCCAATGCAGTTCAAAAATCATTGCTTTTGCACCAGCCTTTCCCAGAGTCCTAAAAGATATGTTGCAGCCCAGAAAGGAGGAATGAGTAAGGAGTTTCCAGGGATTCCCAGTTTGGGGGTGGGGAGAGTCTTCCACCAACCTCACCTCTTCCAAACACTCTTCTATGATTGACCTCAACCCATGCCCATCTCACCCAACCCTGTTTTTGTGTTTTCACCATCTACCTAAAGTTTGGACTTGATTATCTAGAATCTGGTTATGAAAGAAAGAATTAGAATAGGGAGAGTTCAGCAGTCAGAAACTACTGGTTTTGGATCCTGGCTTTACTTACTGAGCTGTGTGACCTTGGATAAATCCCTTTCTCTCTCAGGGCCTCAGTTTCCTCATCTGGCAAAAAAAAAGAGTGGAGTAATGTAGAAAGAGCACTGGCTCCAGAGTGAGAGTACATGGGTTCAGATCCTGATCTTTATTTTTACTACCTTTATGTCCTTGGCAAGTCATTTCCCCTCCCTGGGACTCAGTTTCCCCTCTGTAAAATGAAAGAGCTGGAGAAGATAGACTCTGAGGACCCTGCCAGATCTAGATTTGTAAACCTATGATAATAATCCCTTGTTCCAACTACTTCACGATGTTGTTGCATTTAACAAAAAAGAAGTTTAACTCTTATAATTTGTTTCCAATATTGACTACTCTTTAGGATGTTCTTTTTTTGCATTACTGGAGTCATCATATTTTTTGATCTTTTGGCTCTGCTTTTTTAATACTGAATCACTTCACAAGACTACCCATGTTTTTCTAAATTTTTCCTATTAATTATTCCTTATGGGACAATTTTATTCCATTGCATTCATATACCACAGGTTTTTCAGCCGTTCCCAAGTACTTGGCACATAGTTTGTTTCTAGCGTTTTGTTATTATAAATAATTCTGCTAGGAATAATTTGGTGTAGGTGCAGGCGTGTGCTGCTAAATTTTTAACAAATGACTCTCCAAAAGAAAAAAAAACTGCACGCCCAACACACTCTTAGCTGCATCATTAACATTTCCTCCATCACTTTCTTAAGTCTAGACAATCAACAAAACAATAAATCAAGCCCTGATTTGTAGTGTTTGCCAATTTCTGAAGTATAAATGCTCACAATGGAAATTTAATAATTAGCTCTTGTGAGCTCCAGCACACCCCTGTTGTTGGGTTTTATCTTGATATTATTATCTTCCTTGGTATGTAAACCTAATAATAGAATCTCTGGGTCAAAGGATATGAACAATTTAGTAACTTTTCTGGCATGATTCCAAATTGTTTTCCAGAATTGTACCAATTTACAATTCAATAGCAATGAATTATCACATCTGTCTTTCCACATCTTTTATATTAAATTTTCCCATTTTCGGCCAGCTTGACTAAGTTTATGGGCATGAGGGGGTCATTTTAATTTGCATGTCTCTGATTATTAGTGAATTTGAATAATTTTGAAATGGCTGCTGATAGTTGGCATTTTTTCTTTTGAAAATTGTTCATCTCTGATCAATGCAATGACTAACCATGATTCCAGAGGACCAGTGATGAAGCATGTTATTCACCTCCCAATAGAGAGGTGCTGGCCTAGATTTAAAGAAGGAGACATACATTTTTGGACATGGTGAACATGAGAATTATTGGGATTAAGGCACAAAAGTAGGAGTTGCCCTTGGTAAGGAGAAGAGTCATCTCTCCATTGGAGAATAGAACAAAAAAGGGTAATTTGTTAAAGATAGAAGTGGGTTCCAGAAGATGGGTTCCAATGGACTCCTCAGCCATTTTTTTTAGTTTTCTTTATTGATATTTATTTTTACATCTCTTGCATTTCCCCCTGCATCACTTCTCCTTTCCCTTCCAAAGAGCCAGCCCTTATAACAAAGGATTTTAGAAGAAGAGAAAAAAGTTCCAGAAAACCAAACAACACATCAGAATACGAGAAGTCATGTGCAACATTTCATTTTCATGGACCCCTACCTCTGCAAAGTATTAAGGGGAAGCGTTTTCTCATATGCCTTGTTTGGCAACAAGGTTGGTCTTCATAATTTTGCAACACTCAGTTTTGATTGTTTTGTGTGAATTTTTTTTTCTTTTACATTGTTGCAGTCATTGTGTATATTGTTTCCTTGGCACCATTTACTTCACTTTATTCATATCAGTTCCTATAAGTCTTCCTATGCTTCTTTCTATTCTTAATTTTGATTGTTTCTTGCAGAACAGTAATATTTCATTACATTATTGTGCCACAATTTATGCACAAATTTTGTGTTGTCACAAAAAGAGCTGACATACATATTTTGGTGTATATAGAGCCTTTCTTTTTGTCAGTGCCCTCCTCAGATTATATGCCTGGAAGAAGAATCTCTGAGTCAAATGGTGTGGATGTTTTAATTAGTTTAGTTAATAAATATTTATTAAATGCATAATATGTGGCAAGCATTGTGCTAAGCATGGGTGATACAAAGAAAGGTAAAAAAAAAAATAGCCCCTGTTCTCAGGGAGCTCACAGTTTCGGTTGTTTTTCAGTTGTGTCTGCCTTTCTGTGACCTCTTTTTGTTGGGGTTTTCTTGGCAAAGATACTGGAGCAGTTTGCCATTTCTTTTTCCAGCTCATTTCACAGATAAGGAACTGAGGCAAACAAAGTGAAGTGACTTGCCCAGGGTCGTACAGCTAGTAAGTGTCTGAGGCCAAATTTGAACTCTAGGTCCTCCTGACTCCAGGCCCAACACTGTATCCACTGCACCACCTATCTGCTCCAGGCAACTATGTACAAACAAGCTATATAGAGGATACATTTGAGATAATCGACAAAAGGACGATGTTGAAATTAAGAAGGATGGGGAAAGACTTCCTGTAGAAGGTGGGATTTTGGCTGGAATTTTAAGGAAGCCAGGAGTCAGAGATAAGGAGGGAAAGAGTTCTAGGCATATAAGAGATCATTGATAACTTTGGAGAAGAGGGCAGTTTCAGCTTAATGACGAGGTTGTAAACCAGATTACAGAGTTAAGAAGAAAGGGAAAGCAAGTCATTCCCCAGTTGATAAATGGTCAAAGGATATGGACAGACAGTTTTCAGAGGAAGAAACTAAAGCCATCTATAGTCATATAAAAAAATTCTCTAAATCACTATTAATTAAAGAAATGCAAATCAAAACGACTCTGGGGTACCACATTACATAGTACATAGTAATAACTATGTTGTGCAATGACTCACTTTGATAGACTTAGTCCTTCTCAGCAATGCAAGGATCTACGACATGTATGAAAGTCTCATGATGGAAAATGGTATCCACATCCAAACAAAGAACTATGGAGTTTGAATGAAGATTGAAGCATGCTACTTGCTCTTTTTCTTTCTTCTGTTGTGTTTTGTTTTTTCTTTCTTGTGATTTCTCCTATTGGTTCTAATTCTTCCTTACAACATGACTAATGCGAAAATATGTTTAATAGGAATGTATATGTGTAGCCTATATCAGATTACGCACTGTCTTGGGGAGGAAGGTGGGGAGGGAGGAGGAGAAAAATTTAAAACTCAAAAGCTTATGGAAGTGATTGTTGATAACTCAAAATAAATTAATAAAAAATAAATAATTTTTTTTAAAAAAGAAAGAAAATATGTTTAATAGGAATGTATATGTAGAGCCTATATCAGATTACACGCTGTCTTGGGGAGGGAGGTAGGGAGGGAGGGATAGAAAATTTAAAAATCAAAAGCTTATGGAAGTGATTGTTGATAACTCAAAATAAATTAATAAAAAGTAAATAAATAAAATTTTTAAAAAAGAAAGAAAATATGTTTAATAGGAATGTATATGTAGAGCCTATATCAGATTGCACGCTGTCTTGGGGAGGGAAGTAGGGAGGGAGGGGGAGAAAATTTAAAACTCAAAAGCTTATGGGGAGCTGGCTAAGTAGAGCAGTGGATAGAGCGCTGGCCCTGGATTCAGGAGGACCTGAGTTCAAATCTGGCATCAGACACATAACACTGAACTAGCTGTGTGACCCTGGGCAAGTCATTGCCCAACCAAAAAACAAAAAGGTTATGGAAGTGATTGTTGAAAACTAAAAATAAATTAATTAATAATTTTTTAAAAAACCCAAATGGGGTCATGAAGAGTTGGACATGACTGAAATAACTGGACAACGAAGAAGAAGAAGAAGGAGAAGAAGGAGGAGGAGGAGGAGGAGGAGCAGGAGGAGGAGGAGAAGAAAAAGAAGAAGAAGAAGAAGAAGAAGAAGAAGAAGAAGAAGAAGAAGAAGACGAAAAAGAAGAAGTGAGGGGAAAGAAAGTGAACCACAAAAGACAGGAGATATATGGGACAGAAGCTAGCAAGGATGAATGGATCAAGTGAGGGGTTTTTTTTAGGATGGGGAGACATGGGCAGCAGGGAAGCAGCTAATAGACAGAGATAGATGATAAGTGAGAAAGTGGGAGTGACAGAGGGAACAACCTGCTGGGAAGATGGGATGGAACGGGATCACTTGTGCATGTAGAGGAGTTTGCTTTGACAGGGCTGGAGAAGGAGGAAGTGGCAGAAGACCTCTGGGTAATGTGAGATGAGGAAGAGTGAAAAGAAAGAGATTTCAGTGAATAGCCACAATTTTTTTTCAATAAAATACAAGGCATAGTTCTCAGTTGAGAGGCTGTGGAGAGGTGGAGCCATGGGATGTTTGAGAAGGGATGAAAAGGTTTGGAAGAGCCACTGGGGAGGGTGGGATAGTGAGTTGATAAAGGGGGTATAGAAAAAATTGCCTGACAGCAGAGAGGGCCCAGTTGAGGTTGTGTAACATAAATGTGTAGGGGACCAGTCTGAATGATTGCATGATTTAGGATGAATGCCAGGGAAAACTTGCCATTGGAGAGCTGGCAGAAAGTCAAATGTTTCGAAGAGGTAATGAGTGCTGAACAAGTTGGGGGATATGATCATGATGGAATACTGCTGTGCTATTAAAAATGATGAGCTTGATGATGTTAGGAAAACATGGATAGACTTGTGCCAAACAATGAAGAGTGAAATGAACAGAATCAAGAGAAAGTTGCATACAGTAACAACAACATTGTTTTAAGAACAACTTTGAGTGGCAAAGTCATTTTGACTATTATAAATACCCAAATTAATTACAAAGGACATATGAAGGAAGACTCTATATCCAGAGAAAGAACTGATAAGTAGAAGTATGTATAGAATGATTTTATACACATGCACACACACACACACACACACATGCGCACACATATATATATTTGTGTCTAATGGTAGCCATCTCTAGGGTAGAAAGAGGGGGAGGGAAGAAAAAAAGGAAAAAAAAGTTACATGATAACTTTATTTAATATATTTAATTTTATATTTATTTATATTTAATTTAACTGTTAAATATATTTAAGAGGAAATAGCAAGTTGTACATAATAGATATCTTTTTTCTATTCTACTGTGTTATGGAAATGCTTGTTTTATTTCTTAAATTCAGAATAAAATAAATAATTTTTAAAAGAGGTAATGAGTTTCCCATCACTAAGGGTCATCAAGCAGAGGCTGCATGGCCACTTATTTGAAAAGTCATAGAAAGGATTCCTATCCAGGTACAGGTTGGACTACACGACCTCGCCGATTCTGCGATTCTGCATTCAACCAGGAATTCAGTATTGAATCAAGGAGACAAAATATGAGACCTATTGAATTGAATCAAATTGAGTTGAACCCTATTTGTCTGCCTCAGCCTGCTTCCCCAAGGCTTCAGCCCTTTATGTAAAGTGGCAGCTTGTGTTCCGATGCCCTCAACCTGCATGGCCCAGCCAGCTCAGTCCTGGGGCAGGCTGCCACAGCCCAGCCTGACTTGGCCACACCAACCAGGCCCGAGCACAACCACTGTGGATGATTCTCCTTTCTTCCTCCTGCCTTGCCTGGGGCATGGCAGCAATGCCCAGCAGCTCAACACCCTCAGGCACTAGCTAAATCCACAGATTCCAAGGTGTAGCTAAACTTCACCTGCCCTGCCTGAGGCCATAAGGAGGAGGGGAATGGGGAAAAGGCAGCTTGGGGACCCAGAAGGCCAAAAAGAATTAGAAAAGCTCTTCATTGCTCTACTGTGGTGATGGATTTCCCAGGGTTTGAGATATACTTGCACAGTAACTTCGAGGTTTACAGAATGCTACCAAGCAAAGAATTTGAATTACTGTTGCCTTGTATTTCCCTTGCAATATACTTTTGCCAGCATAAAGCATATTACAAGGACATTGAAACTGTAATAAGGCCCTTAACACTCAGGAAAAACCATTGTCCCCACAAGCCAGTCATTCCACTTTGAACCGTGTTAACCCTGTGATTGCCACCATCCATTTTGGGGTGGCTTTCAAAGGCACCAAAAAGTATAGTTGAACACCTGAGGTCTGCTGATACTCTAGCCTTAGAGCAAGAGAGGAGGGCATTTGCCCTCCTTCCCTTTCTCCCCCAACACTTATATAAATATTTCAAGTGTCTGTTATTTCTCCGGTGTGGGTAACCCTTCTGTAGCTACAGATAGCCAAGTACCCTCAGGCACACACCACACACACACACGCACACACACATGCACACACACACACATATATCACACACCACACATACACCACACACACCCCACACATACCACATGCACACAATACACACATACCACACACACACATGCACATACATGCACATACCTGCACATACCACACATACAATACACACACCACACATATACAATACACCCATACGCACACATCACATACACACCCACACCTCACATACCACACACCACACACCACACACACACACACACACACACACACACACACACACATACACACACAGAGGCTTAGTAGATTTTTTGAGCTTCTATGGCCAAAAATTTCACTTCCCTTCTATGTACCTCTCTGAACTTAGGTTGGTCTTTAAATAAATGTTTTGTTGAATGTTTTTTCTTCGTTCTCTTTTTTTTCTAAATTCTTTATAATAAAGGATGACTCTCTAGAAAGGAAGAGAGAGAAGAATACAGGGAGAAATCTAGGGGGTGTAAAAACAAAAGATATCGATTAAAATCAGTCAAGAAAAGAAAAGGTGCCTAGCATAGGAACAAAGGGTTTCAGAGATGGAAGGGACCTCAACAGTCATCTAAGCCAGTCCATACCTCAAAACGAATGCCCACTACAACAGACCAGATAAGTGGTCTTCCAACCTCTGTTTGAAGAGGTCCTTGGAGGGGGGATGGGGTAAGCCCCTCCAAGATAGCCCATTTGGGTAGCTTTCATTCTTTAGGTCAAGCCTAAATCTGCCTTTTGCAGCATCTACCCAATAAGCATTAATGAATGCTTCGTCAGTTGGGTCCTAGGGCCATTGAGCAGGACATAGGATCATAGGATTTAAAGCTGGAAAGGGCCTTAGAGATTGTCTAGTCTCCTAAGCAAGCTAAACATGGCCCCTCCCATCTCGTCTTCTTCCCTTGCACAAAGGGAAACTTCAACCAAAGTCCTGTAGAAGGACCCCAAATTCCAAAGTAGAATCATAGGACGAAGGCCCCTCACCACTGTCCCCAACATACTCAAGAGAAAGGCTGAAGAAGATGCTACAGGAGGTAAGACTAAGGTTCAACATAAGCCACAGAGGAGAGAGTCATCTGCCAAACCTGACCCTCTGGAGTGTGAACCCCCAAAAGTACCAACAAACAATGGAGAGAAGTTACTCAAAGGGAAAAAAGGAAAGGTTGATTGATATCACAGAAAGTGGAGAAGCCAAAAACAGATCAGGCAAGGAAAGCTGAGGGTGCTAGAGATGCCAACTAAATTGTGTCAGTTTCTGATAAATGGGTACTCAGGGTAATTATGCTGGTTGAAATATTAGTTTTTACCAAGCTTAATGAAAATGCAGAATTTTGTTTTACTCTTAGGCCTGTCAGATACTTTAGAGATCATCAAACCCAAGTCCCTTGTTCTATAAATGGGGAAATTCATGCCCAAAGAGGAGAAAAGACTTGCCCAAGATCTCACAAGTCATTTAGAGACAAAATCCGGACTAGAACTCAAGTTTTCTGAATCAAAATTCATGGATCAATCCAAATCAGTTCAACAATTACAGCCCAGGAATCACCACCAATAGGGTAGGGGTGGTTTCTTTTCTTATTCACCTGCTGACCCCACCAAGCCTAGTGGGTCCCCCAGCTACAGTTGAACCTTTGCACCTAACTAAGATTTCATTTCTCATCAGTAAAATAATAACCACATGCCTGGGTACATTTTTTTCCCTGTGATGAATAAGCCGGATGCAATTTCTGTCGAATCATTCTGGACTTAAGCCTGTTGCCTTCCAATCAAGAAATCAGTATGTGGACTGAAATATGAAGTCAATATCTGTACCGCGACATCTGCTTTTGATGCCTCGAGGACCAGCACCTGTGCCCAGACATTTTTCTACTCCCCCCATAGATTCAAAGTACCAGGCATTTTCACTGTAACCGCCATTTTGAAGAAAGCCCCACTCGTCTGTGACTGATGTCTCAGGTATGACTAACATGTCGTGGGTGTTTTACAGTTTACAAAACCATTTAGAGTCTACAAAATCCTTTTAAACTATTGTTTCATTTAACACAAACCATGTAGGGGAAGGTAGCGCCATTAACATTATCCCCCTTTCACAGGTAATAAAACTGTAGCTCAGAGAGAAGTTGCTTGTCTAAAGCCACACATTGGGAGGTGGCCAGAGTTGGCTCAAGTCTTCCAATGGTGCAATTGAAATAGTGCCAGATTTAGAATCAGAGGACGTGGGTTCAAATCCTGTCTCTGATGCTTATTTCATGTGTCCTTTGGGTAAGTCCCTTTCCCTCCCTGGGCCTCAGTTTCCTTCTCTGTAAAATGAAGAGGTTAGACTAGAGTGGCTTCTGAGGGCCTTTCCTTCTCTAGGTCTAGGATCCAATGTGTGACCTTGCAAAAGTCATTTCCATTCCCTGGGCCTCAGTTTCCCTCTCTACGAAATGAAGGAGTTGCACTAGATGGCCTCAGAGGTTTGGGATGCTCAAATGTGTTAATGTATATGAACATACTTTCAGCACTTCATGTTTTACAAAACTTATGACAGCACTGTGAGGCAGACAATGTACCTATTATCCCCATTTTATGAAGGAGAAAACTGAGGCTCAGAGAGGGGGAAGTGACTTGCCCAAGGTCACACAGCAAGGAAATGAGTACAGCTGGGATTATGAACTCAGGTCTCTTTGTTACAAATCCAGCACCCTCTCCCCAACCCTTATGGTATCTCCAGCAATGTCAGGATAAGGAATAATGAGTGAGGCAAACCCACAAGTGGTACTCTGAACTAAATCAAGTCTCACATCTATTATAAAGAAGATGACCAATGGGAGAACAAGAAGAGAACATTAGAACTGCTAGAAGGAAAGGGCCTGGCTCGCCTTTGGTGCTCCCCTTCAGGCATCTTCATATCCCTTGGGAGACAACATGGTACACCGCAAAGGATGCTGGGACAAGAACCAGGAGATGAGAGTGCCAGGAGTTCTGTCCTCCATCCAGGGTCTTGGTGACAAAAACACCCCCAACATTCAGTTCTCAGACCATTCTAGGAATATCAGTCATTAACGTTGGCCCGTTGGACCAATCCTGTCCTCCAATATAAGGAGTACCTAGACTAAGATGGGGGAAGGGGGCAGGTCGGGACAGACGAATGCTGGATGGTTGGGAGAACAGACGAGATAGACCTGCCAGGGCAGAGAAAGGCTACCTTAGCAAGATTTCAACCTTGGGTAAGAGGAAGGTGTCTATCTGGTGTTAGAGGAATCCACCTGCATGGCAGAAGTCCATCCAGGCAGTATCTGCAGATCAGGTAGGTCCACTTGGGGGCAGCTACCAGTGGGTAACTGGATGCAGCTAGGTATGGATCAAGTTTTGGCTCTCTCCTTTGGAATCAAATTCAGCTGCATCTCAGCAAAGCAGTTCGTAGCTTTGTTTTTTTGGGGGGGCTAGGCAATGGGGTTAAGTGACTTGCCCACAGTCACATAGCTAGTGAGTGTTACGTGTCTGAGGCTGCATTTGAACTCAGGTCCTCCTGAATCCAGGGCACCACCTAACTGCCCAGCAGTTCCTAGTTTTGAACTGTGCCTCCAGCACTTCCTAGCTGTGTGACCAAGGACAAGTAAGTCACTACCACTCAAAGTCTCAGTTTCCCCATATGTGATATGGAAATTATAGCTACAGCCCCTATCTTACAGGGTGGTTGGGAAGCCCCAACGGGATCATGTATATGAACATGCTTTGCAAACCTTAAAATACATAAAAATGAGAGCTTATCCACACTAGCATATGCTAGCACAGCCCCCAAAACCCTCCTCCCATCCTGGTACCCCTCCCATCCTCTATCCCCACCCTCCCATATATTGAGATAACCATTCAGGAGAGAGAAATCCAAGATAAACACCAGAGTACGGTGAAAAAGAAATACTAAGTTCAAATCCCAATTCTGACTTATCCTGAGATAAGTCATTCAACTACCCTGGGCCTCAGTTTCCCCATATGTAAAATGAGGGGGTGGAACTGGATGGTCTCTGAAGTGCCTTTCAGCTCTGGATCTCTGAAGACATGATGTTGGGGCTGGGGAAGGGGTCCCAGATGCAGCCTCCTCCAACCTTCCCTGTCTGCTCTCGTACCTAAGCATACACTGGCCAGAAGCACTGCATTCCCTACATGTGTGACTTCTGTATGTAGCTACTCTCTCCCAGCTGCTGACAGATTTACCTGGAGGAGAACACACCACAAGGTTTATGGGAAAGATTTTTGCTACTATCTTTACTACATTTTATTAAATGCTAAATATGTGTACACACACATACAGTTGTTGTTTTTCAGTTGTTTTTTAGTCATGTCCAACTCTTTGTGACCCCAGTTGGGGTTTTCTTGGCAAAGATACTGGAGTGGTTTGCCATTTCTCTCTCCAGCTCATTCGACAGATGAGGAAACTGAGGCAAACAGGGTGAAGTGACCTGCCCAGGGTCACACAGTTAGTAAGTGTCTGAGGTCACATTTGAACTCAGGAAGATGAGTCTTCCTGACTCTAGGTCTGGCACTCTATCCACTCTATGTGCCACTTAGCATATATAATATGCTGATTATATATTGTATCTATTAAAAGGTAAACCCACTAGGATGGCCTTGCCAGCCAGCGGGGACCCAAAGAATACCTTGCACCTGAAGTGGTCATCTCTCCGTGGGATCCTACCTGCAGCCGTGACTTGAGGGGGAGGCAGGGGGACACAGCCTAGAGTAGAAACTATATCTCATTGGGACTCTCATGACTCCTCTGTGAGGCAGGTCAGGCAGATATTATTACCCCATTTTATGGATGACAGACTGAGGCCCAGAGCAGTCAAATGATATATTCAAGGTCACACAAGACAAGATTTGGAACTCTAGTTTCCTGACTCCAAGTCCAGTATTCTTTCCTGGCTACCTCTCAAACAAGAATAATCCATGGAAGAGAATGCTGACTCTAAAATGAGAAAAAAATCACGACAAATTACATTTCGCATATTGCATCCTGTGGGTCTCCCGCCAGTAATGGATTCTGATATGCAAACATCAGCCGAGCACATAAGCATTTGCAGCTATCCCCACGAGCTTGCAGAAATAGCAAGGCTCATTTGTAAGGGAAAGGTCACCCTCCCAGGGCCTACCCTCCAGGTAAGAAAGCAGACATTCACGTTCCAGTCAGCCCACAATACCCACCCTAGGCACATTTACTATTCACACAATGCATGGGGGTGGGGGGGAGGGTTCTGCTCTGGGACAAGGTCAAAATTCAAATCTTCTTTCCTGCAACTACCCAAAAACTTCTTCCTTGCTCTCAGAGAGAGATATCTTCTAATAAAAAGTTATGTCAGTGAGTAGCTGGCTGTGAGAGATGAAGGATTTTTAGATTAGTAGAAAATTTCCCTAGTTAACGAAAGACAGTCTCCGTTGGCTCTCAGTGAACCCATTTTCTGGGCAGCTAAGTAGATAGAGTAGATAGTTGCTGCAGTGGATAGAGTGCTGGGCTTGGAATGAGGAAGACTCATCTTCCTGAGTTCAAATCCAGCCTCAGACATTTACGGGCTATGTGACCCTGCGCAAGTCACTTCACCCTGTTTGCTTCACTTTCCTCATTTGCAAAATGAGCTGGAGAAGGAAATGGCAAACCACTCCAGTGTCTTTGCCAGGAAAACCCCAAAAGGGGTCACAGAGAGTAGGACATGTCTGAAAAATGACTGACTGAAACTCATTTCCTCTACAATGTCACCAGGGCAAATGATGAGGGCCATTTGGGAGTTGACCGGGATATGTCAACAGGTGCGGTTGGTAATCCTATTGAATAGATGGGGCCTATTCAGCTGAGCAGCCTGGGTATGATCTATGAGTTGGAGGCAGGTCAGAAATAAGTTGGTTGCTGGACCACCATGTCTGTGCCATGCAAGTACTCCCAGCACACCCGGGGTTAAGCTACATGGTGAGGGGACATCTCAGAGTTAGGGACCTGTGTAGAGCAGTTAATGAGATCTGCTGGGCCAACTGTCAAAGCAGAGGATGCTGGGTCCTCAAAGGGGTTTCGGACAGTTATCACGAATCTAAGCCAGTAGACAGAGTAGGGTTGGGACCCCGAAGGGAGGCAGCAAAGAGGGGGATTCAAAGGATGTTAAATTCAGAGCTGGAAGCCTCTAATCCAACCGCTTCATTTCCCAGTCTTCTAACTCAAAAGGAGCAGGTTGTGGAATGTTCCATTTTCTGAAGATGCCTAGGCCAGCCATCTCTCCGTTTCTCACCTGGCTGCCCTCCTCTGGTCTTCTCCAACAGGCCCCAGAAATGTCTTCATCCTGGAAGATCATTTCAGCTCGGGAATTCAGACCTTGGAAGTCCCAAGTACCCTGAGACCTCTCCCATAATGGAGAAGTACAGAGAGCAATCTGGTGAGGAATGAAGAGATGGATGGTGGGGGCCCTCCTTAAATGGAAGTCAGCCAATCAGAGGGAGAGGACCTGAGTTCAAATCTGCCCTCAGACACATGACACTAGCTGTGTGACCCTGGGCAAGTCACTTAACCCCATTGCCTAGCCAAAAATAAAAATTAAAAAGGGAAAGGAGCTGATCAGGTTCACTGAAAACAGTGAGAAAGACCAAGACCAACCAGAAATCTACCCATCACCAGAGGACTGAAGCCAGACTCAGTAAGGGTCAGAGCCAGGGCCAAGGTCTCTGCTGAGCTGAGACTTCTCCCAGGACCAAGGGCCCACCTCATCTATCTAGCTATAGTAACTGAAGGGCTGAGTAACAGCCATTTAAGAATTAAACAGGAGCAGCTAGGTGGCACAGTGGATAGAGCACCGGCCCTGCAGTCAGGAGGATCTGAGTTCAAATCCAGACTCAGACACGATACTCACTAGCTGTGGGACCCTGGGCAAGTCACTTAACCCCAATTACCTTGCCAAAAGGAAAAAAGCCCCCCAAAAAAGAATTAAACATATGTATGCCACTCAGAAGGCAACAGGGAGATGCACAAAGGGGTGTGAGCAGGCTGCAACGCAAAGCAAGCAAGGGGATTAAGAACAATATAAAGAAAAATCATAGAGTTCTTGAAGATTCATTCATTTTTCCAACAAATATTAAGCAACTACTGTGTGCAAAATATTGTGCTGGGAAGTAAGACAGAGCTTAGTTCTGCTATCATGGAGTTAGGATCCCAGCACAGATCAGCATAATGCCCAATATCGCATTGGAAATGCATTAGAACAAGAGACTCACGATGGAAAATACCAGCCACCTCCAGATAGGAAACTGATGGGCTCAGAGTACAGAATGAAGCATATTTTTTTCTTTCTTTTTCTTTTTTTTCCAGAACATGACTGATGAGGAAACACATTTTGCATGACTTCGTATGTGTAATGGGCATTGTATGTCTTGCCTTATTAGTGAGGAAGGGAGAAAATTTGGATCTGAAAAATATTGAAAGCAAAAGTAAGTGCATTAGAGGGGGTCAGAATGAAGTGCTTTGTGAGGGCTGAGGGGGAAACTTCATTATTTTGCTGCCTACCCCCCCTGAGGAATCAAAGACTTCCTGGAGGGGCTGGACTTCAAAAGATGGATAAGAATTCAATCATTGTAGAGGGGAAGAGAGTGCATTCCAGGCATAGGGAATGGCATGAGCAAAGGCCTGGAGGGAGGAGAGTAGAGGAAAGAGGGCCATCCACTTTGGGTATTAGAAAAGCTTGTGTGGGGGGAGTAATAGGAAAATAAACAGAAAAGATACAGTGGAGGCAGCTTGTAGAGGACTTTGAACTGGTAAAGTTTGAATTTGACCACAAACCTGTGAGGTCAATGATATGAGCACCATCACTGTTGAGGAAATTGAGGCTTCAGGAAGAGGAATGACTTACTCAGGGTAATGAAGCTTGTGAGCTAAGACTCAAACTCAGGGCTCCTGATTCCAAGTCGAGTGATCTTTTAACTCCACCTTATTGGTTCCACCAAATCCAATGAGTCAAACTCCTTCTTATCTCTCCAAAGGCTTTGAGACCTCCCCCTATTCCCACCCCCACTCCCACTCCCACTCCAACACACCATTCAGACAACTGCCCTTGATCTGAATGCAGTTCAACAGATATCTAACTTCAGCACACCAACTCCCTCGGTAGACAGTGGGAAGCTAAGGTATCCAATTCAATTCACTAGACAATCAGATAGCTGCACAATTTTAGAAAGAGCGATATTCAGGAATGGGTTGGACCAGATGATCTCTTTGATCTCTTACAATATACTGTCTGTGATTTGGTGACCCAGATTGGTCTTGACCCATTGGCAATTGGGCACCTAGCCCTACCAGGCTCCAGGGCCTGGTTCCCAAATCCCCAAACTCAGTGACACTTCTCATCATAGGATCACAGGAAGGGACCTCAGAGACCATCTATTCCAACCTCTTTATGTTACAGAAAAGGAAACAAAGACTCAGAAAAGTGAACTCAATTTAATTCAATGCAATAGCCATTTTTTTAAGCACTAAGTGAAGCAACCAGGCTAACATCACACAACCACAGTAAATCACATTTCTAAAGCTCCTAAAGGTTTACAAAGTATGTTCCTCACAATACCACGTGTAAATTGTTTTCTCCATTTAATGGATAAACTAAAGCTCAAAGATTCTCCATTTAACAGATAAAGAAACTGAAGCTCAGAGATTTCTTAATTTGCTCAAATGTGTACACACAGACAAACACACACACACATCCCTAATAAGAGGCAGAGCGAAGTCCTTTGATGATAAATACAGGGCTCTTTCCAAGACATCAGACAAGAGCAGGGGTGGGGAATCTGTGGCCTAGAGGCCACATGTGACCCTCTAGGTCCTCAAGGGAGGCCCTCTGACTGAATCCAAACTTCACAGAACAAATCCCCTTAATAAAAAAAGTTTGTTCTGTAAAACTTGGACTCAGTCAGAAAGCTGCACCTGAGGACCTAGAGGGCCACAAGTGACCTCAAGGCCGCAGGTTCCCCACCCCTGTACTGGACCCTTTCCTTCAAGCAGCAGGGAAAAACAATGAGCTAATTCACCGAGCAGCCTCCTTTGATGTTTCTCTTAAAAAGGGCAAGGACCTTAGTTTGCAGAAGACCCTATATATGACTCCTGTGCAAATGTTGCTGCAGCAGGATCAAAGAGGTATCATGAAGTGTGAATTTCACACATTCTTGTGGAAAACCAAATACCTTTTCATTTACTGGCTTTGATGGTTTTAATGAAGGGAATGAGTCTTACTTAAAGCAAGCCAATGATTAACCTTCACCATGGAAGTCAATAAGCTGGTTCCTAATGAATTACCTGGTTATTTTTTTTTTTCCTCTCCCAATACGGACATTAGTAGAGTCAGTTGCATTGGGCCAGTATCAGGATCAGAAAGACCTGGGTTCAAATCCTGTCCTTCATGTTACTAGTTGCATGATCCTTGGGTTGACTTAACCTCCCAGGGCCCCAGGCAACTTTCTAGAACTAGATATCACACATTGATAGAGGATGGTTTGTTACGGGAGTTCCCCATACCAATGAAACCACAATCCAAGCCCAAAAAGAAACAGAAGGTAGTAAGTGATGGGTATTGACAATAACATCTAAACAACATTGAACAATTCAGTTGATTTGGTGGGAAAAAAAATTAATTAAACAACTTCTGTGATGCCATATAGACCCAGTTTCTGGTTGTCTGAAATGGGTTAGCTGCTGTTCACCAGGTTGTCAAAACAGAATGGAGACACAACCAAAGAGTTTTTTCAGTCACAAACAGTGAAGACCCATTCTTCCCTCCGTCAGAGACGTGACCTGAAGAATCATATACAATACTTGGCTCAGTCTTCTTATGATAATTTTGCCTACCAGGTCCTTAAAGAGAAAGAAAAACAAAAAGAGGATTTACGTTTACAGGTCGCTGACACATAAAAATATAATTAAAGCACTAAATCTTTCCAAAGAAATGTGATGTACAAAATTAAATTCAGCATTTAGCTGGCAAGGAGTCCCATTGGCTAGATCAAGTTGATATATGGAGGATCCATTCTGAGGTCCTGTAGGTGATTATTTTATGGGATTATATTCTGGCGAGCCCCCAGTGTTATGATTTCTCTCTGAGACTGTCAGCCAGGGTGAGTTACTGACAATATTAGCCAGAACCCAAGATCGAGCTACATTAACGGGCCTTGATTTTATTTCTCCTCAAATGCCATGGAGACATATGGAAGTCGGTCTTTCCTCTCACATTTCCAGGGCCCTGTGACAAATCAGCATTTACCATTCCCCCGCACAGACAGCATTTCTTTGCATTGGATTTCAGAGTCAAGAGAAGGCTAGAGCATCTAGTTTCTAAAAACCTGGTTTATTGGCCCTATAAAGCTGTCACTGGCTTATGCCTGTCTTGTAAATATTGGGTGAAATTAACATAAACTTCCTGAATCTGGGGGGGGCGGGCAGGCAGCACATTTGTGGGGTGGGGGGAAGTGAGGAGGAGAAAATGGATGAGAATAAGAGATTATTTACCACCACCCCCCATAAGATTTTAACTGAAAACAATTAGTGGGAAAGATACCACTCCTTCCTATAACTCATTCTGAGACCTAATGAGGACATGGGATAGCCTGAAAGGGCCTGGGTACGAGCACCGGCAAATGGCCATGTTATTTACAGACTTGGGCGCTGACCACATTCGCCAGCATGAATCACAAAGCCGCCGTTCTGGCTTGCCTCCTGAAAATCTATTGGGAAGCTGTATATTTGGAAGCTCTGACTGCCTTCTTTGTAGGATGGGCAACCCAATCAATCCTCTGGGTTATGACCAGGTGTAAATCATAAAACAGCAGTTATAGCAGGTTTTATAGAGCTGCGAGGTGGGCCACTCATGAGGAGGATATGTTCATAATAGCCTTAAAAAGGAGACTATTCTTCATGTCCCTCACTTGCTTCTCCCAGGGAAGGCGCTGCTGCAGAGCAGCGGCCTTATTTACTAACATTTCTGGCCATTTGAAAACCCTTTTGCATTTACTTCTAGCTCAGTTCGCTTAGGAAGTATTTATTAGGTGCTGAGCTTGTCTTAGGAACTCTAGAAGGAGGCCAAAGAGATACAAAATGGGCCTTCCAGGCCAGTCAGCAGGGTATCCCACCTCTAACTGGGGCAGTGAGGGGCAAGTGATGGGAGGGTCTGTTCAGTTGGCCTCCCTTCTATCAATCTCACAGGTTACACCTCTCAAAAGAAAGGTGGTGGTCTATGGGCACTGAATGAGGTATACATTGTCAGACATAGTCAATGTATGGATTAGATTTGATTAACTATATTTTTGCTGGGGTGGAGGTTCTATGGTCTATCGTGGGTAAGTCAGTAGGAAGGGTCAGGAATGTTGAAGAAAAAACATTAATAAAACTTTTTTTCTAATCTCACAGGTTGGACATTTTTCAAATATTCATCATTATTCATATAATCATAATATCTCACAGTGGGAAAGAACCTCAAGGATCATTTAGTCCAAATAAACCTGGACAGAAACTTTCTCCCTACAACATCCCCAACCAGTGAAGGGGAACCTTCTCTCTCCCAAATTAACTCATTCAACTTTAGAAAAGTCCCAATTGCTAGGAAGTTTCCTAGAGCTAGAACTGAAAAAGGACCTTAGAGCCCATCTAGCCTGGCCCCCTCTTCCTATTTTACAGAGGAGAAAACTGAGGCCCAGAGGAGGAGAAAAGACTTGCCCAAGGTCACACAGGTAGTAAGCACCAAAGGCAGGATTTGACTCCAGAGCCAATGTGCTTTCTGTTGTATTGAAATAGATGCTTCTTTTAAGTTTAAGCTCACATGAAGCTGAAATCTGCCTTTCCTCCAGGGCCAAGCAGAACAAACCTTTCACATAAAAGCCCTTCAAATGCTTGAAGACAGCCATTGTGTCCCCACCTCTTAAGTCTTTTCTTCTGGAGGCTAAACATTCCGATTTCTCCAAGTGCTCCTGACAGGGCACAGCCTACAGTCCTCTCACTATCGTAGCTGCCCACCTCTGGATAAACTCTAACTTGTCAATGTCACTCCACATAAAATGGTGTCTGGCACCTCACCTGATGTGGAACCCAGATTTGAACACACTATCCTTGGAGTAGTCCAACCAGGAAAGAATATACTGGGCTGGGACATTATGCTATTCTTAAGATAGCATTTAAAACGGCAGCTTGTTGAACCTCCACTTTACAATGTTGATTCATATTGAGCTTGCAGTCCACTAAGTCCCCCAAGATCATCTTTAAATCAAATGTTCTATAGCCACACATTCCCCCGATTTATACTGGTGAAGTTGATAATTTGAACACAAGTATAAGACTTTACATTTCTCCCAATTTTCATCTCAACAGGCCATGTGGTGCAGTCAGTGACTAGAGCTGGTCTCAAAGGAGAGCATTCCAGGTGAAGGGGACAACCAGGGCAGAGACACAAATATAGGAGATAGAAGGTTGTGTTTGAAGAAGCCGGGGTAACTGGATCCAAGCTGGGGAAGGGAGTAAGGTGTAAGAAGCCTGGAAAGGTAGCAAAGGGCCAAGGGCCTTAAAGTTCAATCAGGTCCCTTCCAGCTTTCAACGTGAGCCCTAGGGCCAATCGCTTCCCTTCCCTGGGCCTCAGTTTCTCCATCTGGGGGAGGGGTGGACTAGATGACTCCTAAGGTGCCTTCCAGCTCTATATCTAGTATCCTATGAAGGCAATACTGTGTGTGTGTGTGTGTGTGTGTGTGTGTGTGTATGCGTATGCATGCATATTCTTTAGGCACCTCACACATTATGGCCTCAGAATCAGAGTCAGACACACCACAAATTCAAGTCTGAACTTTAATCTAACTCAGCTGGAGCTGCATATCTGATTAAGACTTCCTGCTCTTCCTAGATACATATCTGCCATGGTCTCAAAGAGTTGACATCACAGACAATGTGTCAATGCCAAATAAGACAGCTGCATCTGGTCTTTCTGTCCCAGGTTGGGGGCCTCATTAGGTCACTACACTGAGCTGCTCACCTTATCTGGTTTTGCCACGTGGGGTTTCCCTACACTAAGCCACCCTCAAGTTGTCACAGTCCAGCTAAATCAGAATCTGGAATAATTAACCTCTTTGTTTAATATGTGGCTAACAAAGGGAAATTTTAGCAGAAAAGACGGTCTGAAAGTGAGGCTAATCAGACAGAAAGAAAAACATGTCATGCCCGTGCCCTGACATCCTATACTTCTTTCAACAAAGCAGCCTCCATTACAATTACACAGTATTCTGTATATGAAGGAGACACCCTTTTTTACAGTATATGTAATTTTATCAGTGTAGGGAGCTTCCAGGGTGGGAATTCCCTCCTTCCCCAGAGATGGGCAAATCTTCAGCAACTTTATAGTCTTAAGAGAGTTGCCTGGAACATTGGGAGGCTAAGTTACTTGTACTGGGTCACACTGCAAGCATGCAGCTGAGATGGTACTTGGATCCAGGCCTTCCTTGACTTGGAGTGAAGAGATTCAGTTTGCCTTTTTAGCACACTAGAATGTAAGCTCCTTGAGGGAAAGAGCTGGTTTTGCATTTGTATTTCTTATTTGTTTGTATCCCCAGTGCCTAACAGACTCCCCCTATCAATGCAGGTTGACCCCCTTCTCTGCAATTTAGAGATTTAGAGCACCAAGTGGTCTTGTGACTTTATCAGGGTCACACAGGTGGTACGTGGCCTAGGGAGGATTTGACCGAAACCACGTCTTCCTGATTCCAAGGCTAATTTCTTATCCACTATACCAGGGGTGGGGAACCTGCAGCCTCGAGGCCACATGTGGCCCTCTAGGTCCAAGTCTGATAGAACAAATCCTTTTATTAAGGGGATTTGGTCTATGAAGTTTGGATTCAGTCAAAGGGCCACACTTGAGGACCTAGAGGGCCACATGTGGACTGGAGGCCACAGGTTCCCCACCACTGCACTATACCATAGTGTCTCTCCAATAAAAAAATAGTTTCAAAAAATAAATAACATAAACTTATGCTCTTCCACTCATGATATTGTTCATTCATTTAACAAAAAAAAAAATTACCTTAATTAGTTACCCTCAATTAATGAAGGGCTTCCCTTTCCTGTTAGCAAACAGAAGGTGTCTGAAGCTTAACCATCCCAGGGGAATTCAGTCGCCATTTTCCCTTCTGAAATGCAAACATACTTTCATTTCTTCATCCTCAAAGTCAATGGATTTCCTCAAAAAAGTTACCTTTGAATAGAGAAGAATCAGCTGAAGCACAATTCTGGAACTTGTTCATTAGGCCTTGCTGCACATGGTGGTCAGGTTGAGGTCTTTACCAGCAATGATGAGGAGAAACTAAAAGTTACCCAGGCTTAGAAACACACACCATAGTGCTCGGAGAGAAAAAGAAAGACATTTGCTGTTTAAAAAAAAAAAACTATATAAGAGGATTTTTTTTTAAAGCAGAGTCACCCCAGAGATCTGACTGATAGTGAAGCTCCCTGGGCTAATGTTCTTGCTCAGGCCTGCTGGGGAGCAGCTAATGCCTCCCGAGATGAGGACATTCTAAATGGTAAGTGGCTCAATGAGTCTCTGTGGAGACCACCTGCCCAACAACAGGCTCTGTCTCCTTGGAGCAGGGAGATGGTGTGTGTGGGGGAGGGGGGAGGCTCCCACTAAGACACCTTCAAGAAGCCTCCCTTTCTACATCACCCTGCAGGAGAGACCCAAGTGGTAATATGGAAAGAGCCTTGGATTCGAAGCCAAGAGACGCCTAGCTTGGGATCTCATCTCCGCTGCTTGCAATCTGGGAGACTTTAAACAAGTCATTTCACCTCCACGGGCCTCACTTTCCCCATCTCTCCTTCTCTACTGCCTCCTGTCCCACTGCCTCCAAATATGTCCATCTCCCAGTGCCAACCCCTTAAACTATCATCCCAGATTCCTCTTCCTAAATACCTAGAAAAAGGCACCTACACTCAATATGTGTCTCTATTTCTGTATCACCACTTTCTCCCTGTTCTCCTCCAACCCACAAAGGAACATAGATTTGAAGCTGGATGGAACCTTAGAGGACATCCATTCCAAACTTCTTATTTTTATCGATGAGGAAACCTACGCTAAGCGAGTTAAATGACTTACTCAGAGTCACACAGTATGAGAAAGGTGGGATTTGAACCTTGGTCCTGTGATTCAGATGGTACCTTTGCTAGATAATCAACCCTCTCCCACACCAGGACATCCTCTTTAGGCTCTGTCCTGGGCCCTCTTCTCTTCCCCTCCATCTATCTACTCTCTCATAAGCTCATGTGGGATTGATTATTCTTTCTCTGTAGATATCTCCCAAATCTGTATTGCCCACCCTAATCTCTCTCCTCCACTCCATTCCTCAGCACTGTAGGACCATAAGGTCAGAGCTTTAGAGCTGGAAGGGACCGTCCAGTCCAACACCTTCATTTTACAGAGGAAACTGAGACCCAGAGAGGCCCAGCAACTTATCCAGGGACTTGCCCAGGGTCACACAACTAGTAAATGTCTAAGGCAGTATTTGAAACCAGGCTCAGTGCAGTGCCCTGTCCACCATGCCACGTTTCCTACCACCTAATTTCTGGCTATTTCCATCTGGATATGCTATAAGCATCTCCAACTCAACTTAGTTTCTCCAGTGTGGAACACAGTTAATAAGTGCTTAATAAGTGATCATTGACTTGACTCCACCTGTCCAAGACAGAGCTCATTATCTTCACAGTCTAAACCTGTCCCTCTTCCAAAGCAGCTCTTTCTGTCGAGGGTGGGCACCACCATCCTTCCAGCCACCTAGATGACCAATCTCAGAGTCATCCTCGTCCCTTTCCAATCCCTCACCCTCCACATTCACTTAGTTGCTAGGTCTCATCAGTTCTCCATTCACATCTCCCTCACCTGTCGCCTTCTCTCCACTTACACAACTGAACCTTTCCTTCATCCCCTCTTGCTTGGACTATTTCAATAGTCTCTTAACTGGTCTCCCTTTTTCCAGTCTTTGTACTTATCCAAGTCATCCTCCACATGGTTACCAAGCTAATATTTTTTTGTTTTTTTTTTTAATTTATTTTTTTTTAGTGGGGCAATTTGGGTTAAGTGACTTGTCCAGAGTCACACAGCTGGGAAGTATTATGTCTGAGGCCAGATTTGAACTCAGGTCCTCCCAACTCCAGGGCTGGTGCTCTATCCACTGCACCATCTAGCTGCCCCTCCCCAAGTTAATTTTAAGGCACAAGCAACATGCCATCATGGCCAACCTCGATGTCAAGAAGGCCTGAATCCAAAATCGCACCTCAGATACTAGCTCTCCAACCCTCAACAAGTCACCTAAATCTCTCTGAGCCTGAGTTTCCCCTTTCATTAAGTGAGGCTCATAATAGCCCCAAACTTTCAGGACTGTTGTGTCACATGAAATGATGTGTGCAAAGCACTTGTCAGACTTTTCAATGCTATATCAGTGTGAGCTATTATAATTAGGTCACTCCTCTTCTCAAGGATTTTCATTACCTCCATCTGACTTTGGCATAAAACACAATCTCTTTGGTCAGGCACCTACTTCTGCAGACATTTTATGTTACACCCCTTCTCCTAGTCCATGTTACAGACAAACTGGCCTGCCAGCTGTTTGCCCAAATTCAACATGCCATCGCCTGGATCTCTGCATAGACTTTGCCTCATGCCTTCAATGTCCTCCCTCCTCATCCATACCACTAAGATTCCTTAGATCCCTTCAAGATTCAGGTCAGGTGCCATCTTCTCTAGGAAGTCTTTCCTGATCCCCAACCTCCCACCCCCCCCTTCCTAGGGCTCTCTCCCTCTTTGAATTACTCTGTCATTTACTTACATTTTCATATCTCATACTCCCCAGGAGGATTCTTGAGAGAAGGCATGGTTTAGATTTTGTCTGTCTCCCCAGCATCTAGCTCAGTACTTGGCATATAGTAGATACTAAAAAAAATGCTTGTTGAATCTGTCAAATGGGGTTAATAATTCTTATACTCCACATCTCCATAGGCTGTTGTGAAATAAGATAATAGGGTGGGAGATCTGGAGCTGGAGGAGGCCTTAGAGGACATTGCGGCCAATCTCCTTATTTTACTGAGTCTGAGAAAGGTCATGACTCTTCCAAGAGCTAGGAAATGTATGAGGTAGGATTAGAACCCAAGTCCAGTGCCTTACCTGTGGATGCTTAGGAAACTTTAAAGTTAAAAACACGAATCAAAGGATCCTAGGCCTAGCACTGGAATGGACCTTTGAGGTCACCTAATCCAGTCCCCTAATTTTACAGGGAAGGAACTGAATCCTAGAGGAAGGGAAGTGACTTACCCATGGTCACACAAGTAGATCTGCATTTTGATCCCAGGTCCTCTGACTCCAAATAAGAATGGTTATTATTATTTTCGTCTGGACATGGAGGGCATCAGCAACCAAATTCCTAGGCAGCCAAAGCTGAACCAGAGATTTTTCCAGGTCCCTCTCCCACCACCCCTATATCTCACCTTTCTAAATTGTCAAGTAACTGTTCACTTGTGTTCCTGGAACCAGCTTCCATTTGCCCTGGGACCGTCTCCCTTCAGCCATCATTTTGGTTTGGTTTGGGTTTGGTTTTTTGGAAATTTGAGGGGTTTTAGAATCTGGTCTGTGTGTAAGTACAAGTTGAAAGAAATCTGGGAGAAGACAAGAGAGAGAAGGAACTGTAGTGTCATTTGCTATTATCTTGATAAAATGGCAGGTCCTCACCCTCAGCCTGCCACAATTAGGGTGATAAATGCCTGTTTCTTGGAGGCTTGTGTGAAAGTCAATTATGTAGATGATTCAGGGAATACAGACAGATGGCCTTCTTCTGCAGATGAGACAATCAGGTTGAACTTTGATGCAAGCCCAGAAAACACTGTCATTTCTGAGCCTCAGAGAAGGTGCCTGTCTCAGAGCTCACCAAAGGACAATATGGATTTTTGCATTTGCCCCTTTCCGTTGACACTGGCCAGATGCCTTTTTATCCAGAGCCTCCCCCCTCCCCTCCACCCACCCCCTACCATGGAAGCTCTGCTGTATTTCATCTTGAAGTCAAATATTGATCGTCCAGCCTGTCCGGGAGGCTTTGATTAACACGGAAGGTTGCCATGTAAGCATCTTTTTCTTTGTTTTCGGCTAATTCCTTTTTTATTATTCACTTGCTGCAGTAAATCTTACTTTTATTGTCCAACTACTGAAGAAAGAAAAATGGATTGATTTGAGTAGCTAAATAATTCAGACTGCAGTTTGGGGAGAGGAGGGGTGCAGGAAGGCAGGAACTTAGGGATTTTCTAAGAAGACTTGGTGAGTTCTACCCTGCAGCTTTCCAGCCCTTCCCCCCCACCTCTAATCCTTCCCAATATTGGAAAGAAAAAGAAAAAAATAGTTTTGATTGACTTGGAGGTGAGAAGGGGATATAGATGCTGACAGGTTAATGGTGTTTTAATGTGACAATGGGACTCAGAAATTATTGTTATGACAAGTCTGGGTTCAAAATCTCTGGCTGAATGGCTTGTCACCAACCCCAACCTTTGATGCAAGGGCAAACATGGCACTGGGCTTTAAACATGAATCTCTCTTTTGCTTTGGGCCCTCGACAGTCAATCCCACTACCACTAGGCTTCCCTAGTATTCTGTGATGGGAGGGCATTAGTTCCAAATCCAGGAGAGGGGAGCATGGGAAATAAAGGCAAAAAGAACAAAAACCACATATGTGGCAAGAGACTTACAGGCTCACCAAATCTCAGAGTGGAAAGGGTCCTCACTGGTCATCCAGGTCAAACTGTACCTGAATGAGATAGCCACCACCCACAGCACCCTGACAAAGGGGCCTCCAGCCTCTGCTTGAAGACCTCCAATGAGGGAGAACCCACTCCATACTAATAAAGTTTATCCCACTTTTGGAGAGCTCTAATCAGGAGTGTGCTGGTAAATGTTTAACAACTGGCTTTGGGGAGGGGGGAAGATGTCTGTACAACAAACTTTTTAGCTTAATCTGCATTATTGATGTTTTCTCTATTACTTTCTTAAGTGTAGACATTCAATGAAACAATAAATTAAGCTTTGATCTGTAGCATTTGTCAATTTCCAAGGTGTAAATATCCCTAGCAAAAATTTAACAATTGACTCTTGAGAGTTGGTTCAAGCTGGCTCCAGCACACCCCTGAAATAGTTAGGAAGTTTTTCCAGGCTTCAAGCTTACGTGTGCCTTGTTGCAATTTTCAACCATTGCTCCTAGCTCTGCCCTCTGGGACCAATCAGAACAACAAGATTAATCCCTTTTTCTAGTGAGAGCCCTTTGAATACTTGAAGACAGCCATCAGGATAGAGCCGAAGCAGGAAATATTCATAAGCAAAACTGGAAGGGAGGAAAGGAAATGAGAGATTAAAAGGAAAAGAATAAAGAATAAAAACTAGGACCAGGGGTAGGGTGGGGCAAAAGAAGAGCTGCAATAGGGAGGAAATAGGATGTTTCACTTAAAACATCATGAGGGTCAGACAAATTCCCTCTCTTCTACCACCTTCCTCTATTTGTAAAGAGGAAGATGGGAGCAAAGAGAAGAAAAAGTATAAGAGGATAGGATAGAGGAAAATACATAATTAGCAATCATAACTGTGCATGTGAATGGGACGAATTCATCTATAAACAGAAGAGTAAAGCAAAATGGATTAGAAATCAGAATCTGACAATATGTTACTTATATAACATACACTTGAAACAAAAATTCACACAGTTAAAATGAAGGGCTTGAGCAAAATCAATTATGTTAGTTGAACTCAGAAAAGCAGGGGTAGCAATCATCATATCAGATAAGACTATATGAAATACAGACAAGATAAAAAAAGATAAGCAGGGAAATTACATTATGTTTAAAGGCACCGTACATAATGAATGAATATAAAATCATACACTTAATATAAATACACCTCATAGCATGGTATCTAAATATATAAAATACTTAATAGAAAAGTTAATCAAATTGGAGAGAGAAATAGAGAATAAAATGATAATAGTGGACCTTAATGTACCCCTTTCAGACCTAGACAAATCTGATCAAAAGACAAACAACAAAGAACTCAAATGGAAATTTAGAAAAATTAGATATAATAAATCTCTGATGATGTATGAATTGAATAGAAAGAAACATACATACTTCTAAGCTATACATGAACCAATCACAAAAACTGACCATGTACAGGGGCATAAAGATCTCAAGAAAAAATGTAGAAAAGCAGAAAAACTAAACATAATAAACATAATGCCACAAAATCATATTCATTAAGTTGCCCTTAGAGAAATAATTATAAATTAATTGGAAACTAAATAACGTCATTCTAAAGGACTGGTGAGTCAAAGAACAAATTATAGAAATGACAGAAAATTTCATCAAAGAAAATAACAATAATGAGACAACATACCAAAACTCATGGGATACAGCTATAGAAAATCTGCTGGGAAATTTTATATCTCTAAACACTTTTATCAATGAAAGAGGAAAAAGTGCAAATCACTGAATTGGGCATGCAATTAAAAACTTGGACAACAACAAATCAAAAATCTCCAACTAAATAAGAAAGTAGAAATTGTAAAAATTAAAGAAATTATTGAAATCTGTTTTCATATTTTAAAAAATATTTAGAAATCATAGGAAAAAATGGACTTTTCCTTACAAAGTCAATGACATTTATCTAGACAAGAGCAAACATTACATGTCATAGAGAAAAGTTAGACAAACCTTTCTAATAAGATTAATACCTTAACATAGTGACAGAAATGTTAGCAATAGCAATAATGCAAAAAAAAAAGAAATCAAGGGAATACACATTGGCAAGGAGGAAATAAAATTATCACTTTTTTTGCAAATGATATGATAGTATACTGACAAATCTATAGAGTCAACTAAAAGTAAGTAAAATAATTAATGACTTCAGAGAAGTTGCAATATATAAAATAAATGCACATAAATCATCAACATTCCTATATATAACCAACAAAACTCAGTAGGAAGAGCTTGAATGAACAATTCTATTCAAAATAACTGCAGAAGCTATAAAATATTTGAGAATGTACCTACCAAGATTCACCCAGGGACTATATGCATCCAACCATAAAATACTTCTTATAGAAATAAAGACAAATCTAAACCATTGAAGAAACATTAATTGCTCGTGGGGTAGATCAAGTCAATATAATAAAAATAACAATACAACCTGAATTAATTTATTTATTGAGTGCTGTACCAGTCAAACTCCTAAAGTGATATTTTATGGAGTTAGAAAAAATACTAATAAAATTCATACGAAGAAACAAAAAGTCAAGAATCTCAAGAGTAAGAATGAAAAAAAGTGGGAAGGAAAGGGACCTATCAGAATGAGATACTAACCTGTAACACTACAAAGTATTCATTGCTAGAATGATTTGGTACTGGGGCGGGTGGGGATGGGAGGGAGGAAGAGAGGGAGGAAGGGGAAAAAAAGAGAGAGAGAGAGAGAGAGAGATCATGGAATAGATAAGGTTCATAACATAGAGAAGCCAACAAGTATTGTATTTGATAAACCCGAGTTGGAGGAAGTACTCAATTTTTGACAAAAATTGATAGGAAAATTGGACAACAGTCGGCAGAAATTTAATAATGCATAAGTTTGCATCAGTTCATAGAAGAACCCACAGTTTCCTCTGAAATTGTTCATTCAGTCATTTCTTATGGCACAGTGACATTCTATTACACTGATAGATCACAATTTGTTTAGCCATTCCCCAACTGATGGGTTTCTCCTTAGTTTCCAATTTTTGGCTACCACAAAAATTGCTGCTAAAACATTTTTGTACACATAGAGCCTTTTCCTCTTTCTCTGACTTCTTTGAGGTATAGGATTGGAACTGGTAAGATAAGTTTCAAAGAGATATAGGAACTATATTTTTTTAATTACATCATAAACAAATTAGAGAAGCAAGGAAGAAATTACCTTTAAAATCTATGGATAGGGGAAGAATTTATGGGTAAATGGGTGATAAAGAGGACCATATAAAATAAAACGGACAATTTTGTTTATATGCCATGAAATTATATGTAATTAAAAACTTATTCAAGTTTTTAAGACTAAGAGTCATTCCCCAACAGATAAATTATCAAAGACATGAACAGACACTTTTCTAAAGGAAAAAATCCAAACTATCAACAACCATATTAAAAATGCTCTAAAACACTTCTAATTAGAGACATGCAAATTAAAGCAAATTTGTGGTTCTACTTCACACCCATCAGATTGGCAAAGATGACAACAGAGGAAAATGCCAAATGTTGGAGGAACTAAGAAAAAAACAGGCACATTAATGCACTTTTGGTGGAGCTAAGATATGATCCAACCATTCTGGAAAGCAATTTGGAACTATGCCCAAAATGTTACTAAAATACTTTTTGCTCCTGCAGTACCAGTTCCAATCCTATACCTCAAAGAAGTCAAAGAAAGAGGAAAAGGCTCTATGTGTACAAAAATGTTTTAGCAGCAATTCTTGTGGTAGCCAAAAATTGGAAACTAAGGGGAAACCCATCAGTTGGGGAATGGCTAAACAAATTGTGATCTATCAGTGTAATAGAATGTCACTGTGCCATAAGAAATGACTGAATGAACAGTTTCAGAGGAAACTGTGGGTTCTTCTATGAACTGATGCAAAACCAAGTGAGCAGAACTAGGAGAATAATTTACACAATGACAACAACACCATAGAGAAAAACATCTTTGAAAGACTTTGGAACTGTGACCGAAGCAATGAGGAACAAGGAGTCCAAAAGGTCCAAAAGGGTAGACAAAAGAATGAAGATTCATCTCACTTAATTGAACTTAAAATTCAGAAAGATACATACATTTTCATACATGGCCAACATAGGGATTCTGTTTTGCTGTATTATACAGCTATGTGTTGAGAAATTTATTTTTCTGCCTTTTTTTTTTTTTGCTCAATGGTGGGTGGGGAGGGGTAGTGTGGAAGGAACATATTAATAAATAAATAATTTTTAAAGGATAGACCATAAGGTCTCTGAAGGCAAGGACCCAAAATTTTTGTCTTTGTATCCCTAGCACCTAATCCAGTGTCTAGTGCTTAATAAATGATTCTCAAATGATCATTTTCTGCCCTAGATGAAACATTCTCAATACCTTCAAATAAACTTCATTTATTTTGATCTTGAGGCACTTCATCATTTTGACTGTCTTCCTCTAGATGCTCTCCAGTTTACCGATGTTCATTTGAAACTGCCGAACAGCAAGAATGGAGAGATAGCATGGCAGAGTGGACAGGGCATTGGACTTGGAGTCAGGAAGACCTGGGTTCAAATCCTACCTCAGACACTTCCTAGCTGGGTGACCCTGGGCAAGTCACTTAACCTCTCAATGCCTCAGTGTCCTCAGCTGTAAAATGTAATACTCAATGGCCTTTCAGGTCCCTTCGACCTCTAAATCTATGATGCTATGCGACACTAGCACAAAAACATGGTACTCCAAATGCAACAGAGAATATTTCTACTTTATCAAACATGCCAATGGATTTGAAAGTGCTTAGTAACCATAAGACACTATACAAACAGAAGTATCATCAGGCTTCTTATTTTGGATACTCTGATGAATACGTGATTTCATCAATGGGGCCAGGTCCTCTGCTGGTGCAGGTTGCAACCTTTTCCTGCATGATCATCTTGTGCAGTTCTTGCTCACATCTTAACATATATCCTTCAGAGGAACCTCCCCAACTTGCTAGAAGCCTTTTAACATTCCATGAATGTCAAAGCCATCTGTGGGTTGTCTATCTGTCATCCATCCCTCTACCTAACTGGTCCACCTCCTTTTCTAGTCATACCTGTCTTTAATTTAATTTTTTCAATTATTAAGCATTTATCTCTTCTCTCTCCACTCCTCCTATTGAAAAAGAAAAAAACAAAACCCTACTTACAAATATTTGTGGTCAAGTGAAACAAATTTTCTCATTAGCCATGTCTAAAAATGTGTGTCCAATTGTGCATCTTCAAAGTTGTTTGGGTTTTTTGATGGAGTAATTTTTACAGAAATCATAATTTGTGGGTAATATGCTCCAGACTACTTACACTTGAAATGAATCTCCCCATTGCCCTTTGGGTCACCTATAATCATGATTCTTCTGGGACCACTATGTTCTATGATTTGAATCCATATTCTTTTTTTAATCCATGTTCTTATAGCACTTGGAACAAACCACATTTAAATATCAGAGCCAGAACAAACTGTGATGAATGAATATAACAAAATGCATTTACACCACAAGAAATAACAACTAGGAGATATTCAAAGAAACATGGGAAGATTGATATAAGCTGATGTAGAGAAAAACAAGCAAAACTAGAATACATACAATGAATATAAAAAAGAAGAAGAAAATTATGTTGGACACTGTATAATGATAATGACCAATCTTTCACCCAGAAAAGAGATAAGAAATTTTTCCCATGTTCCTTTTCTAGGAATGGAGGATATACTGGTATTAAATGTTATATACACTGTGTCCGTTGATTTTTTCAACTGTTTTGTTATTGTTACAGGGCAAGATTCATCAGGGGTATATCTGGAAATGACTATGATGTAAAAGCAAAGAGTATCAATGAGGCTTTTAAATATTTCTAAAATTTAAATCTTAAAATTTTAAAACAGAGTCATGGGAATGTTCCTATTGTGAACAAGAGATAAAATGGACAATTTTGTTTACATCAAATTTTAAAAGCTCTTGCACAAGAAAACCAATGTAGTTAAACTTAGAAGCAAAGCAGTTAGGTGGGGAAAAAAATCTTTGCCACAAGTTTCTCTGATAAGGACCTCATTTCCAAGACACATATGGAACTTATTCAAATTTATAAGGATAAGAGACTTTCCCAATATATCAAATTGGGCAAAGGATAAACAGGCAGGTTTTTTTTTTAAGAAGAAACCCAAAGTATCAACAGTTGTATAAAAAGATCACTAATAATTAGAGAAATACAAATGAAAGCAACTCTAAGGTTCAATCTTACATCCACCTAACTGGTGAAGTTAAAAAGAGGAAATGACAAATGTTGGATGGATCAAGAGGAAAAACGGCACATTAATGCCCCTTTTGTAGGGCTAAGAATTTCTCTAGCCATTTTGGAAAGCAATTTGGAACTAAGCCCCAAATGTTACAAAACTGTGTTCCCTTTGACCCAGAAATACCACCACTAGGTCTATACCTCAAAGAGATCAAAAAAAGAGGAAAAGGGTCCGTATGTACAAAAATAATTACAACAACTCTTTTTGTGGTGACAAAGAGCTCAAAGCCAATGGGGTGCCCATCAATTAGGGAATGGCAGAACAAATTGTGGTATATGACTACAATGGAATAGTTTTATGCTGTAAGAAAGTAAGGGCTCTTTCCAAGAAACCTGGGAAGATTTGAAATGATGTAGAGTAAAGTGCACAGAACCACAGAAACAATGCATACAGTAGAAGTAACACTATCAAAACAAGCAGCTTGGAAGGATTTCAGAACTTTGCTCAATGAAATGACCAATCACAATTTCAGAGGATCTATAATGAGGTGTGCTACCTAACCCTTGCAACAAACATGCATAGTCAAGCAAAACAAATTCCATATTTATCCATGTCATTTATATATATGTATATATATACACACACACATACATACACACATATATGTATATATATATTCTACACCCTGAGTTTACCACCTCTCACTCAGGAGTCTGTTATTCAGGAAGAGAACAGAGAAGAAAGGAAGGAGGGGGAGGAGTAAGGAGGAAGGGTGGAAACTAGAAAGAAAATGGAGGAGAAAGAAAAAGAGAAGGGGAGGGAGGAAAGGAGGAAGGAAGGAAGGAAGGAAGGAAGGAAG
>NW_020944374.1:5752260-5755606 GCF_900497805.2 Vombatus ursinus
AAGGAAGGAAGGAAGGAAGGAAGGAAGGAAAGAAGGAGGGAAGAAAAGAGAAAGAAAAAAGAAAGAAAGAAGGAAAGAAAGAAAGAAAAAGAAAGAAAGAGAAAGAAAGAAAACCTCATGTTAATAGCTACAGTGGGGTGCATTTGGTGAAGTGGAAGGAGCAGGGGCTTTGAGTCAGGAGACCCAGATTGTAGACCCTTACCGTAAGTGACCGTGGGCGAGTCATTTCTCAACTCTCTGAGCTTCAGTTCCCTCATCTTCCAAACAGCAATAATAATGTTTGTAGCAACACCCTCACAGGGCTATTGTGAGGGAAGTACTTTGTAAACCTTAAATCACCAAAGAAACAGATAGCAATAGTGGTTGCTCCAATTCCTTGTGGGAGCAGCCATCAAAGGAGCAGCAGAGTAATGGTTGTCATGGTAACAGTTGTCAGAATTGTGGTTGTCATAGTAGTTGTAATGGAAGCGGTGGTCAGAGTGGTGGTGGTCAGAGTGGTAGTAGTTGTTATGGTGGTTCTAGTAGTGTAAGTAGTAATTGTCAGGGTAGTGATGGTCAGTGTACCAATTGTGGTGGTCATGGTAGTTGCTGTTGTCATGGTAGTGGCCATTGTGGCGGTAACACTAATAATCAGTTGTGTTAAAAGTAGAAAAAGAAGAAAGGGAAAAAAGGAAAGAAAAACAAGAGAGACAAATGATTAGAGGCATAGAAACCAAACTGCCATGGTACAGGGAACGATAGTTTTATGTCCTACAGATGTTAGGAGTGATGTGGCCCAGAAGGACAAATGGAGAGATTGGAATCTCCATGACAAAACAATTTCTGGTAAGGTGGCAGAGTAGTAAAAAAACAAACAAACAAACAAACAAAAAAAAAAACAAGATAGCCCCTTCAGCCCAGATCCAGTTGCCAACCGATTTGCCACTAAATGTCACCAAACTTCTTCATCATCCCACTAAAAAAAAACAACAAAAACCAGGGTGGGGGAGGGGTGATAACTAGAAAAAATGTTCTGGAAAAGGGGAGATTAACTCTTCTAGACACTTCTTATGAACCCCTGGAGACTCTGGCACCTCCAGTCCTCAGAACTGACCTCACCTACCCCTTCAGATCCCCAAATAAGCCTCCCAACGACCCCCCACCTTCCTGCCTCATTGGCTTGAGGGCCTCCAAGTTCCTAAGGCCTTCTCCCACCTCAAGTGTTCACTAGGCCCAGCAGGCTTCTAGGTATCAAAAAACTCCAAATCTAAGACCTAGATGATCACTAGGAAGCTTCTCCCATTACCAGAGCCAGAAGAGGCTTCCCCTCTTTGCCCCTCAAAAATCTACATCAGGGTTCCCTCTACCTGACCAGAACCCAGAGCCTGATTCTCCACCTAGGGATCCTCCTGGTACTTTTTCAGAGCTATGAAGAGGCGTGGCCTCTGCTCTCTTTACACCCCGCCCACCTTCTTCATGCCTTTGCTAACTGAAGCAGAAGGGAGCCCCAAGGAAAAGAAACAGGGGCTCCCATTATTATGTCCCCTTCTGACAGAAGAGTTCGTGTTATGTATTGAAATACATGCATATATATGATATAATTTAGATATATATAATAGATATAATTTATCTATGTGTTTGAATATATACACATATGTGTTTATAATGTGTTAGACTCTAATTCATGTTAAATATTCTGATCTGTGACTTTTTAATTCATAAATATGTATGTATTTAAGTCTTCTTCACACATTTGGATTAGTTATATTGCACATTGTAGCCCAAACTTTTATTTGATTGTTTTTATTATAAGTAGAAAACCTTATGGTAATATAATACATATGTGTGTATGTATATATAAATATATGTTATATATTTGCATTCATAAATATATACATGTATAAATGTATGACATTATGTGCACATATGTATTATATACATTCCCATATTATGTACAAATTCATGTGTTGTTATATAAGCATGTGTGTGCATTGTATATACGCCTATACATGTATATGCATGTATGTATGAGTGCTAAATGTACATGTCAGTGTGTACATGTATTGTATATGGATATGTACATTGTGTATGCACTGTGTGTATATACACATGTATGTATTATTGCATGCATGCATGCATGGATACATATATATGTATGTTGTGATAGAAAGATAGGTGCATGTATATCACCATAAGGTTTTCTACTTAGAAACAATTAAATCAAAGTTTGGACTAAAATGTATAATATGATTAGTACAAATAGATAATACTAAAATACATATTTACTAATAAAAAGGCATTTAGCACAGCCTGTTGTGGTGAATTATAGGGCTGGACTCAGAGTCAGGTATACCTGGGTTCAAATCTCTCCTCAGAGATTTATTAGCTCTACAACCCTGAACAAGTCACTTCCCCTCTCTAGGCATCAGTGTTCCCATTTGTAAAATGGAAATACTAATCACATCTACCTCACAGGGTTATTGTGAGACTAAGACAACAGATAAACCAGCCTTCCAGCACAACGTCATTGTGAGCACCTGTGAGATGACCAGACTATGGTAAAAAAGAAATTCAACTCACTTTATGTACTCATTTTACCCATTGAAGTAGATATAGGAAATTAAGCTAGGCTTCATTCTCTCTAAGCACAGTCAGGCGCAATAAAAAACAAAATGTTAGAAATCTTAAAAGGTAAATCAAATGTATTACTTATAACAATAAATGAGTAGCAGCTCATTTTGCAGTAGCATAAGCTGGGAATGAAATAGTTGCCCATTGCTTAGGGAACGGCTGAACATGAATGTAATGGAATATTATAGCACCATGAAAAAGGACATAGGGATAAGATAGATGTGCCTGGGTGCATTAAAATTGAGAAATTCTATATAATAAAAAACAGTATGTTCAAAAAAGAAAAATAAGAGATTAGGGAAAACATTTGCAGTAAATATAACAGGTGATAAGCATAGCACCTAAATTTTTTAAAAGAAACTTACCATTTTACAAAGGTAACTCCCAGTCCACAATGAATAAATGGTCAAAGGATATAAGCATGTATATGTATGCATTATTTATGTGAATGCATATATATATATATACATATACATATACATATATGTGTGAGTACTATATGTGTATATTTTGGCATGTACATCTATTAGTGTGTGTACATGTATGCATATTTACTTGGCGTATCATTGTGTGTATACCTATATAAATGGATGCATGTATGTGTGTTAAAATAGAAAAAGAGAAAGAGAGAGAGAGAAAGAAAGGAAGGGAGGGAGAAAGAAAGAAAGAAAGAAAGAAAGAAAGAGAGAGAGAGAGAGAGAGAGAGAGAGAAAGAAAGAAAGAAAGAAAGAAAGAA
>NW_020944374.1:5755706-5790398 GCF_900497805.2 Vombatus ursinus
AGAAAGAATGAAAGAAAGAAAGAAAGAAAGAAAGAAAGAAAGAAAGAGAAAGAAAGAAAGAAAAAAAGAAAGATGCATTATATCACTATAAGGTTTTCTACTTAGAAACAATTAAATCAAAGTTTGGACTAAAATGTTTTCTTGTGGAACACATTTGGTCTGTAAACAGATCATTTTCAAAACAGGAAACATTGTTAATGATCATTTGAAAAACTGCTCAACCTCACTAATAATTAGAGATAAAAATTAAAACAACTTTGAGATAGCACCTCTCATCCATAAAATTGGCAAAAATCATTTGAAGCAATGAAACTCAGTAGTGTATAATGTCAGACTTTTTTCAATATGTTGCTTAGCTTTACGAGACAATATCAAACAATATCAATGAAATTTCTTTTTAAACACAAATTAATAAATGGATTGGGTTGGAGTTGCTATTTGAAAACAAACTCAGGGTTGGTGGGATTGCAGAGAAATAAGTACACTTATTCAGCCCTAACAGAATCACAACTTCGTAAAATCTTTTGGGAGAAAAACATGGCTCCCTGGAGGAGGTGACCCCTGAGCTGGGCTGGGAAAAAGGTAAAAGATTCCAAGAGAGAGATGTGAAGAAGCAAAGTGTTCGAGGATGGTTTGTGTGAATGACCAGAGTCAGAAGAGAGAGCATCACATCTGGAAAACAGCTGGGAGGACAGAGTGGATGGATTGTGTGATGCCTGAGGGGGAGTGATGTGCAATAAGCCTGCAAAAGTAGGGAACCTTTAGTTTAGTCAATAAGAAAATTCCTTCTATGGGGTAGGGGAGAAACTGCACCTTCTCCTATAGGGGCCCTTCTCAAAGCAAAGTTCCCAATGATTTATGTTGCATATAAGCTCTTGATGCAAAAAAACCTCATCATCATCAATCAACAGCAAACTATCAAGAATAGAAATACTTTTCTCAGTCATTCTGGAAAAATCGAGAGTCATAGGATCTTAGATTTCAATTTGGAAGGGACCTTAAAGGACATCAGTTTTACTTTACAAAAGAGTAAACTGGGACACAGAGATGTTAAGTGATTTGCCCAGGATCACACAGCTAGTGCCTGAGATGGGATGTGAACCCAGGTCTTCCTGACTCCAAGGCCAGTGCCTCACCCACTACATTCCACTGCTTTCTCCAGTATAATAGAGGACAGAATGGCAAATAATTTTCTAAAATAAGATTGGGGGCAGGAATTGGGGAATGGAGAGACATAAGCATGGTCTCTGTGTTTATCATTTTAAACACTTTCCTATTAATGGATTCTAGTGCCACACCTAAAAATAAAAAAGAAATCCCTTGTGAGATAGAATGAGAAGAGGGGGGCTAATCTCCTCTGGAGACAGTTTTTCCAAACATAGGTTCAGGAATAGTTAGTTACTCTCTTCCCTAATGTGACCAAAGTAACTTAGTTAATTTTCTCTGGATACTGACCTTGCTATGAAGGCTTAGAACATCATTTCACAGGTGTCTTCTTTCCCAGTCACTGGTGTGAATTCCTATAATAAGAACAATTCCCACTTCTTTTGTGTTTTAAGGTCCCCATACCTACCCCACAACAATCCTGAGAGCTAGGTAGTGTTTGTTGGGTTTGGAGCCACATGTGATTTCATTGATTTCACTGGGAACTCTTGAGGGAGGAAACTCCTCCTCCCGATGCAGATCTGCATCTTTTCTGCAACTTGGTACCTTGGAAGGTTGCCTGAGGCACTGAGAGGCTAATTGTAAAAGTAGTAATATAATAATATGTAGCACCTCAAGGTTTGCAAAGCATTTCATACGTATTATCTTGTTTGATCCTCACACCAACCCTTTGAGGTAGGTGTTATTATTATCCTAATTTTACACATGAGAAACTGAGGCAGATAGAGGTTAAGTGATTTGTCCAAGATCACACACACCCAGGTGGAACTTGAAACCCACTCCATGTGGCCTATCAGGTATGTGGCTTCACTATAGAATGGAGATAACAATCCCATTCTATAGAGGAGGAAACTAAGGCTTAGGGAGCTGAGACAATTTATTTGGCATCTCACCACTAATAAATGATAGACAGCATTTAAACTCAATCCTTTCCTAATTCTAATTCTAGGCTGCTTCCCACTGCACTCACAGCCTCCATTACCAAAAAGTTTTGCATACTTGACCTCATAGGATTCTCACAACCACCTAGGGAGGGAGGCAATTCAAATAGGATTATTGTCCATTTTTCGGGTGAAGAAAGTAAGGTGCAATGAGCTGTCCAAAGTTGCGCAGCTGGCCATTGAGAGGTAGAACTTGGATATGGGCCCAGGTCTCATGACTTTTGAGTGTGGTAGTCATTGGACAACCCACAGCTGCCTCTCCAATTTGAGTTTCAGCAAGAAACTCACACTAAGAGACCTTTCACCAGGGAATCACATTTCAGCTGGAGGCTAAAAAGAAGGAAATCAATAAAAGCCAGCATAGTGACAACCTGTGCAAAAGAGTTTACGTTTCTTAAACAGACAGCCCAGGATGGCTCATGAATACCAGATCAGGGTTCATGGGAAGTGCCAAGACTCTGAGAGATTGTCTGTTAAGCATTCTTCTCCTCCACTGCCTAAGAAGGCAGAAATCGACCAATTAACAAGTATTTATTACTTGGCCTACTCCTAGGCCTATGCTAGGTGTTGGGGAACAAGAGAAGGAAAAAAAGCATGCCTCTCCTCTTTACATTGTGGTCAAGAGGAGACTCAGGCATGAGACAATAGGACAGCAATGGCCAACATCAAATATTCATGTGCCAAATGATGTGCTGTGAGCAATTCGGGAAGGAAGAGGGTGACCCGGCAGGGAGAAGGTAGGGGTGAAGCGTCATGCCAGAAATGGGACAAGTGGGCCAAGGAGATGCTTTAGTAGGAAACCTGAATGCCATCTTCACCTGTCAAGTGGATAAAGGAACAGAATTGTTCTGCTTGGCCCCAGAAGACAGAATGAGAAGCAGTGAGTGAAAGTTGTAGAGAGGCAAGTTTGGGTGGGACCTCAGGACCAACTTGCTAGCAATTATAGCTGTTCCAAAGAAGTATGGGCTGCCCCAGAAGGAAATCATTTTCCTGTCATTGGAGGTTTACAGACCTAGGCTGGATGACCAGGATCACTTGTCCAGAATGTTTTAGAAAGGTACCAGTGGAACCTCCTGGTGTCTTCTCACCACCCACCCCATCCCCCCATTCCCTTACTGAAAGGAATGATCAGTCCATTGGCAAGTCAAAGAATTGGCTGGTAGCATCCAGAGCCACCTTCTGATTTGTCTGTTTGGTACACTTGTGTTTGATATAGCAGATTTTCTTCAAGTGGGACCTATTGCCATTTACAACCTGAGAAGCCACTAGTTTGAGGGAGTAAAACAAGGAGGGGGTGGTGGAATCCCACCTGGGTTTGCCCTCTATTCCCAGTGTCTGAAACTTTTCCTGACCCCTTCTTTTATTCAGAAAAAAAATCAGCTTCTGTCCTGGGGCTTCTGGGACCTTTTTAGAAGTACATAGCAAGAATAATAACAGCCAACATTTATATGCATTATCTTATTTGACACTCACAACAATCTTGTGAGCTATGTGCTATTATTATGATATAGCAGAGAGGATGCTAGATTTAGAGTCAAGGAGATTGGAGTTCAAATCCTGTCTCTGTCATTTTCTAGTTGTGTGATGCTGGGAAAATCACTTAGCCTCTTTCAGACTCAATTTCTTCATCTATAAAATGAGAATATTAATAACACCTGCCTCACAGGACTGTTGTGAGCATCAAATGAACTAATCTATGTAAAGTGCTTTGCAAACCTTAAATCCTTGTATGAACATCAACTATCATTACTACAATTATTGCAGAATAATATTATAAATAACCAGAAACAGCTAGGCAACTGCTACTTAAGCAAACACTCCCTCTACAACATCCCTGACAAGTGAGCACCCAGACTTTGCTCAAACACCTCCAGAGACAAGGAGCTTGCTAAGTTTTGAGGCATCCCACTCCATGTTCAGACAATGCTGTTAGAAGTTTCTTCATTAATCAAGCCAAAAGTTGTCTCCTTGTAACTTCCACCTAGATAATGTGTTTAAGATTAGAGTGGGGCCTTTGTTTAGACTTGGGGATAAACGTAAGGAGAGGGGTAGGGATGTATTAACATATTTGCAGTATAATATTACTTCTTACAATATACATCAAGATAAACTCTATTTGGATCCATGTCCTAGACATAAAAGATCACTTATTTAAAAAAAAAAGAGTAGAATGAAAGAGACAACCTCTCCATCATAGCTAAGGTGTACTTCTTAAACAAATCAAGGATAGAGATAATCATAAAAGATAAATTGGACAATTTCAAATACATAAAATCAAAAAGCTTTTGTACAAACAAAATCAATGCAGCTAGAGTGAGAAGAGAATCCACTGGATGCGAAGAGAAATCTTTGCATCTTAAATCTCTAATAAAACTGATATCCCAAAAATATAGATAATTGACACAAACCAAAAGTTTTTTTTTTTGACAAAAAAGACACAAAACCACAAGAAACACTTGGTCAAATGATGGATCAGTTTCCAAAAGATTCACTGACTATCAATAGCAATATGAAAAAAATGCTCAAAATCACAAATAAGAGAAGTGAAAATGGAACAACTTTTAGGTTTAACCTCACACCTCAAAAGTGCAAAGATGATAAAAGGTAGAAATAGTCAATAGTGGAGGGACTGCTGGAAGACAAGCACACTAAAACACACCATTAGGCAAGCTGTGAATTGGTCCAACTGCTCTGTAGAACAATCTAGAATTATGTGAGAAAAGTCGCTAAACTGTTCATATACTCTGACCTAGCAAACTAGGCATATAACTGAAAATGGTCAAAGACAGAAAGAAAGGTCCCATTTATACCAAAATATTGATGCCAGTACTTTAGGGATAGCAAAATAAAAAATACAGAATATCCCAGAAACAAAGTGGATTGCAGAGTGACTAAACAGATTATGAAACATGAATGTACAGTAACAAAATATCACCATTCTATAAGAAATAAATATAAAGAATTTGGAGAAGCATAGAAAGATTTGGATGAACTGATATAGAGTAAAGTAAGCAGAACCATGAAAGCAATATACACAATGACTATAATAATAAATGAATGAATGAATGAATGAATATAGCATTTACGTGCTTCGTATGTGCTAAGTACCAGTTATTCAAATAGAAAAGTCAGACAGTCTCTACCCTCACAGAGCTCACACTTTTAATGAGAGAGACAACACCTATGGAAAGTTTCAGCTGCAAATTACATAGGTAGATACCATGGTCCTTAGGGTACATTGACAAAGAAGATGGTAAGGCCTCTCCTTTAATGTCATTTGCACTAATAAAATGTTTTCAGATTCTGATGTTTAACCATTTGACAGGGCTAAGGTATTTATTGACGAGGACTTTCTTTTCTGCATCTTCAGTAGCTGGATCTATATGTAGCCCCTGTAAGGGAAATGGCCAGGCTGTATCTCCACAAAGATTCCTTCTCTGGGTGGTGGTTGAGGGCACCAGGCTGGAAGCATCACTACTCTCAAGGTTCTTGGGTTCACGGTGCTGGGCTGTTTCCACTGAGGTCTGAGGGGTGATGGTGGATCAAGGTGGTGGTGGTGGTTCGACCTGTCTTGCATATGCTGCCTCCTTTCTCCCCCTCAAGGTACCTGACTGCTTCAGCTAGGCTGGCTTGCCTGCCCTGTGGGTGACAGTTGGCTGGCAGGTGGTGGGGATGGCTGGTCCTTCCTCTATAGGAATCAATTCTAAGGATAATATGAGTGAAAGTAACACTGAACAGATGATGAAACAAGTAATTACAAATGTGGATTGTTGCATATACTTTCAGATGCAATAGCTGTGTTGGTAGGTTTTGCTTTAGAATATTTTTTCCTGTCATTAAGAAGGATTCATTGGTAGGGGATGGGATAAAACTGAAAAATTAATCCAATGTAAAGACAAAAGATATCAATGAAAATACCTTTTCAAAAAGGATAATAGGTTACCTCTCCCACATCACTTAACCCTTAACCCACTTATAATGCATATGGTAGAGTCATTCCCCAATTGACAAATCATCTAGAGATATGGACAGGCAGTTTTCAAGTGAAGAAAGCAAGCTATATATAGCCATATTAAAAAGCTCCAAATAATTAGATAAATGCAAAGTAAAGCAACTCTGAGGTCCCAACCCATACTCATCAGATTGGCCAACCTAACAAAAAGAAGTAAAGGAAGGAATAAAGAAAGGAAGGAAGGAAGGGACAGAGAAAGAAAGAAAGAAAGAAAGAAAGAAAGAAAGAAAGAAAGAAAGAAAGAAAGAAAGAAAGAAAGAAAGAAAGAAAGAAAGAAAGAAAGAAAGAAAAGAAAAGAAAGAAAGAAAGAAAAAGAAAGAGAAAATGACAAATTTTGGAGGAGCTGTGGGTAAACAGTCACATTGATGCACTGTTGGTAGAGCTGTGAACTGGTACAAACATTCTGGGAAGCAATTTGGAGCTATGCCCCAAAAGTTTCTAAGCAGTGCATGCATGCCCTTTGATTCAGTGATACCACTACTAGGCATATACTACAAAGGCATCAAAGAAAGAGGAAAAGGGCCCATCTATCCAAAAATAGTAACTCTTATGTGGTGGCAAAGAATTAGAAATTGAGGTAATGCCCATCAATTGATGAATGGCTGAACAAGTTGTGGTATCTGATTGTGATGGAATACCATTGTGCGGAAATGCTAAAATAATATTATTATACTGAAATGAAGAGGTGGTTTCATAGAGACCTGGAAAGATTGATATGAATTGATGCAAAATGATGTGAACAGAACCAGATGAACAATTGTGAGAAATAAATAGTTCTCTGGTGTATTTAATAACTAGTTATTGTATTATGACCAAGGTTTTTTCCCCTTTTCTACTTCCTCATCCAGAAACCAACCCAGTTGGAAAATCTCTCTTAGAGATTTCTCTAAGCCAAGTTTAGGCTGATGTGTATTCCTGCTCTCTGTGTTTGCTTGGATAGCTCTTGGTAAGTGTTGATTTTTCCTATTATCAAGACAGGTCATATGGAAATTGATGTCTCTTTGACCAAGATTTGAGTGACAGATCACATACCCCAAGGCCTTCATTTCAATATAAGCCACCTCCCATCACATCAACCAATTAGACTTTTTTTGGGGGGGGGGGGGTGAGGCAATCAGGGTTAAGTGACTTGCCCAGGGTCACACAGCTAGTAAGTATCAAGTGTCTGAGGCCGGATTTGAACTCAGGTCTTCTTGACTACAAGGCTGGAGCTCTATCCACTCTGCCACCTAGCTGCCCCCAACCAATTAGATTTACTTGCTGTTTGATGGACCACCTCTTGCCCAAAGGCATAAAAACCTAAAGAAGTGGCCATGCTCTCTTTCTGGCTACCAAGGGAACAATGAACCTATTTCATTGACTGCTTTCTAGACATAGCCAATAAAACAGATTTTCATTTACCCAGAAACTTGGTCTCTCAGAACTTTTTAAACATCACACAATTTATACTATAACACCAATATGTAAAAATGAACAATTTAAAAATACTTATGAACCAGGATCAATTAAATAATCAACCATAATTCCAGGGGAATGATGAAGAAGAGTGCTATCCACTTCATAACAGAGGTATAATGAACTAATATGCAGAATAAGAAACACATTTTTTGGATGTGATCAGTGTAAGAATTTGGCTTGAATATGCCAAACATATAACTTTATATGATACAAAGATCTATCTTTCTGGGTAGAGGTAGGTGGGAAAAAAATACTTGATAATTGAAAAAAAATTATTTTAAAAAACGTATCTGCTACATTAACAGTAGGGATTCCAGATGGATCATCTACCTTTGGCTCGGAGAAGCAGGAAGGGGACCTCCCATCATACCACGTGGGTAGCCATCTAGTCCAAAGCACCGAAGACAAGAAATAGGCTACAGACACCCAACAAACGTGAACCATGGGATTGTTTCCTTTTCCACATCCTTCCAACTTCACAGGATTTAGAAGTAAAAAAAGGGGTAGAACTATATGGTCTCTAAGCTCCCTTCAAACTCTTATATTCTAGATCTCTTTAAAGTCAAGAGAGATCATTTGATAGGATCACAGAATAACAGAGCTGTAAAGGCACATAGGGGTCTTCTAGTCCACACCCCAGGTGTGTGTTAGGTGATGCTATAATGGATAGAGCGCCAGGCCTGGAGTCAGGAAGACCCATCTTTGTGAGCTCGAATCCAGTCTCACACACTTCCTAGCTGTGCAACCCTGGGTCACTTCACCCTGTTTGCCTCAGTTTCCTCATCTGTAAAATGAGCTGGAAAGAGAAATGGCAAACCCCCCCCAGGATCTTTGCCAAGAAAACTCCAAAAATGGGGTCATGAAGAGTCAGACACGACTGAAATCAACTGAAAAACAACAGAAGTCCACACCTCTCAATGCACAGAGAAGGAAGCTGAGGCCCAGATCACCTGGGTAGAAAGTTGAAGAAGCAATATTCAAAGTCAAGTCCTCTGGCTTTATATCTAAAGCTCTTTCCACTGAAACCCATTTATCATAAGCTCACTGAATCATAGATCTACTGTAGAGCTGTAAGGTACTTCAAAGGCCATCTAGCCCAACTCCTTCATTTTACAGAAGAGGAAACTGAGCCTCACAGAGGCTTAAGTGATTTGGCTAAGGTCACCCAGCAAATGGCAAAGCTGGGATTCAAACTCAGGTCTTCTGACTCCAGACTCAATACTCTTTCCGCCATACCACATTGTCAATTCTGTATCCTTATCCTTATACCACAGTACCTGGACCAGTGACAACTGGGGTTCGGCATTTCCTTGCCCCACCCTTGGCATTCCACAGAAAATGGACAGTCACAAGTGGCTGGGTCATCAGGACTGCTCCCCAGGGCTTCCAGGGAAACCTGGGGTGGGGTGGCTAGGAGGAGGTATCCCAGAATAAAAAGTTTACAAGAAAAGTCAAGGTTTTGATGAATGTCACACTTGAAAGCCAATTAAGTAGGCTGAGAGGAAGACACAATTTCCCATTGTCTAATTGACTTGCAGCACCTTCAAGGTAATAAATTTGTCACATTGAATTATTAATGAGAAACGAGTATTTGACTTGCCGCCCTGAATAGAAAATAGTTCATTATCGGGAGGCATTGTTCCTTCCCAATAATGAGTCTGGCACTAGGGGAGTTAAGAAAAAATGAGACAGGAAAAAAAAAACCCTGCCTTTTCCTTCATCACTGTCTATCACATCCTAGACACCTTCCTCCACCCCATTTAATATCCTGTGAAAATTTCAAATGAGTAGAGGGTAAGGTTGGGAGGGGGGCCCATTGGAACTTTTATTTAGAGCTGAATTTTGCATGAGTGAATCCTGAATTAGGTACAGTATATCTGTTATTGGCATTCCCTGAAATACTCAAGCTAGCTGTATTCAATATTTAACCCCGATTTGGTATCACAGAAGGGGAATTCATACAGCTAGATTTAGCTCACCTTGAGAGACTCTGGCTATTCTACATGCCAGAGGATCCGTCGCACACCCAAGACAAGAGAGGCCAAGCAGGAAATTCGATGTCTCCTCTAGGCCACTCCTGGACTTTAGAAACACTTGTTGAGTTAAACAAGGTCTCTGGCTGCACAACCTTGAATGTCACTTTCGCCTTGCTGGTCCTCAGTTTCCCACTCTGAGCGGGGTTAGCCTAGATGCTCTTTAAAGTCCCTTCCAGCTCTAATATGTTGGTATCTAAGAACTCTCCCAGGCTTGACATCAGGTCATAATCATAGTCATAATTGCAACTAGCATTTAAATAGTGCTTTAAGGTTCACAAATCACTTTCCAAAGAATTATATCTCATTTGATCCTTTTAAGAACCCTGGGAGGTAGGTTCTATTATTATTCCCATTTTATAGATGAGGAAACTGAAGTAGACAGAGGTTGAAGAAATTGCCCAAGGTCACACAGACACTAAGTGTCTGAGGCCAGATTTAAACTCAGGTCTTCCTGACTTGAGGCCCAGTGCTCTATCCACTGCACCACACTACCTATGTCCTAAAACTTCTAACACATGACAATCCTTCAAACATTCCATCTCTTGCCTCCATACCTTTGCACAGGATGTCCCAGATGCCAGAAACTGACTCTCCTCTCTACTACAAAGAAACCCTGTTTTCCTTTAAAGCTCAACTTGTACCTCCTCCTCCAGGGAGGCTATTTTTACCTTTCCAGTTGCTAGCACCTTCTTCTCGGAAATTACTTTATATACATCTTGCATTTCATTTTCTAAATACATGTAGCTCCCCAGTAGAACGGAGATCTTTGATTTTTGTATCACTTGCAAAGAGGGAAACCATTGCTGAATAAATGAAATAGGGACTTGAAGACAGAGAACATGCCTTTAATAAGTTTGCTCTTCTCTGGATTATCACAGTTATAGAGTTCAAAAGGACCTCAGAGGACATGTGTCCAGCCTCCCCATCAAAGAGATGATGAAATGATCAAGATCAAGTGACTTCCCCAAGGTAGTAATCACTGGTGGTGGGATTTGATCCCACATCTTTTGACCCCAGAGTCAGTACTCTTTCTTCTGCACCATGCCACCAAGGCCTTTTGCCACACTGGTCATTCACCTCTAGATACTATTCAGCTTATTAATATCCTTCCTAAATGATAATATCCCAAATGGAATATGATATTCCCAATTGACTGTAACCAGCATGGATCTATAGGTCTATAAATTTGCACAACACTGTCTCTCCACCCTGGCGAAGACAGCATTAGGTTTCTTGGCTTCCATATCACACTGCTGACTCAAATTGACTTTGTAGTCCACTAAAACCCCCAGATCTTTTTCATATGAGTTACTATATAGTCATGCTTCCCCTATCCTTAATACTTGAAAAGTTGACCATTTCAACTGAAGTCTTAGTCTTTACTTTTAAATTAATTAAACTGTGTGGGCCTATTTATTGGGTTTAGGAAGTAGCAAAAGTATTTTTTCATGGACCAAATTGAATTGGAATGTCTTGATCACTCCTGTGTTATTCGGATGGTCCTGTTTCCCTAGACATAAAATCCTCCTCTATTCAAATGGAGCTGAGTTTTCATCAATTTGATCTCTCCAGTGATGCAGACCTCATCCTGCATCCACACCTGCCTCTCCTGTGAGAATCTCAGCCATGTCCTCCCATAGGTTCAATACAAGTAGTCTACTCAACAAAGAGGTGGCCTTCTTCACTATCTCCTGACATCTCAAGGAGGACATGGAACATTCTGTCACCCTTTGGCCACGCCACCAGTCACCCCTTGGCCATGGCACATGACCAGCCCATATTTTCTCCTTAGCATGCATTTCCCTGATGACAACTTTTACTCTTGTTTTTCAAAGTTCCTCATTTGTTATTATCTTCTAAAACCTGTCCATGCCCACCATATGCACAATGTCTCTGCAGCCCCCATATGATGCCTCATCACAGTATGGAGCTGACCCTAGATTCTCTAAGGCTAGGCCAATGGAGAAAAGTTTCTGGCAGCTTCTACCATGCAGGGAAGGCTTGAAGCATGGCCTCATGGACATCAAGTCCCTCCTTTAAAAAAACTGGTCCCAAATTGATAAATGGTCAAAGGATATGAACAGGCAGTTTTCAGAAGAAATCAGAGCTATCTATAATCATATGAAAAAAATACTCTAAATCACTACTGATTAATGAAATGCAAATTAAAACAACTCTGAGGTTGTAAAACAACTTATAAGATTGGCTAAAATGACAGAAAAGAAAAATGTCAAATGCTAGATTTGATGCAGAAAAATGGAAGCTCATTAATGCATTGCAGGTGGAGTTGTGAACTGATCCAACTATTCTGGAGAACTATTTGGAACTATGCCCAAAGGGCTATGAAACTATGCATACTCTTCAACTCAGCAATACCACTGCTAGGTCTGTATCCCAAAGAAATCAAAGAAAAGGAAAAGGACCTATTTGTAAAAAAATATTTGTAGCAGCTCTTTTGTGGTGGCAAAGAATTGGAAATTGAGGGGGCGCACATCAATTGGGGAATAGCCGAACACATTGTGGTATATGATTGAGATGGAATACTGTGGTGCTCTAAGAAATGATTAGCAGGATGATTTCAAAAAGACATGAGAAGACTTATAGGAATTCATACAAAGTGAAGGGTACAAAACCAGGAGAACATTGTACACAGTAACAGCACTATTGTGTGATGATCAACCGTGAGTGACTTAGCTACTCTGATCAACACAATAATCCAATATCATTCCAAAGGACCCATGATGAAAAACGCTATCCACCTGCAGAGAGAAAATTGATGAACTCTGAGTACAGTTTGAAGCAGACTTTTTTTTAACTTTTTCTTGTTTTATTTTGTTTGTATTTTCTTTTGCAACATGACTAATATGGAAGGGTTTTGCATGTTTTCACATGTATATGTGAAATATATGTATTTCTTGCCTTCTCAATGGATGGGGAGGGACAGGAGAGAGGAGGAAAATTCTGAATTCAAAAAAAATTTAATTAGTGTTCAAGATAAATAATAAATTTCTTTTTAAAAAAATAAAATAAATTGTTATTGACATCTTTTGTTTTTACATTACCTAAATTTTCCTTAGTACACTTCTCCTTTCTAATCCTGGAGAGTAATCTAATACAACAACAATAACAACAACAGCAGTAATAACAACAACAACAACAAAACTTTTAAGAAAGAAAAAGAGAAAGAAGAGAGAGAAATCAGCATAACTGATCCCAAATTCTGAAAATACATGCAACATTCCACACCTTTGGACCTCCCACCTGCAATAATGGTGTGAGGTGCCTTCTTATATCTCTCTTTTGGGGCCATGATGGTTCTTTTTAATTTCGTAGCATTTGATTTTGATTATTTTGTGGTGTTTGTCCTTTCCATATTGTTTAGTCATTGCATATATTGTTTTTTGGTTCTGCTGATTTCACTCTGCATCAGTCCATGCAGATCTTTCCATGCTACTCAGCATTCATCACATTCATAATTTTTCTAGCACAGTAATATTCCATTATATTCAATTACCACAATTTGTTTAACTATTCCCCCATCGATGGACATCTACTTTTTTTCAGTTTTTTTTGTTACCATAAAAAAGCTGCTAAAAATGTTGTGTATTTGGGGACTTTCTTTTCAATGGTCTCCTTAGGGTATCATCCTAGTAGTGGAATCTCTAGGTCAAAGCATATGGATACTTTAGTTATTCTACTTGCATAATTCCAATTGTACTGCTTCACACCTTTGCTAACAGTTCACCAAGTGTGCCCATCTTCCCACAACCTTTCCAATAATGATCATTCCCATTACTATCTTTGCCATGCTGTAGCACAAACAGCAGCCGCACCCCAGGAAAACTGTCTCAACAGATGGGCTAAAACAGGTTAAAAGTAACCAATAAACCTCAAACCCATCGGTGAGTTAGGAGGATGTCTACCCCAAACATGTGAAGACTTCCCCTGGTGGAATGGGCAGATGAGAACAATTTGTTCCAATGGCCATGAAGGCGACTGAAACAGGAACTGTGGAGTCCTCAGAGCTTGGTCAGATATCAAAGACACCAAGGTCAGTCTAACTCTTTGGCACCTCATTTGGGTTTTGTTTTTTGTTTTTTTTGGCAGATATACTGGAGTGGTTTGCCATTTCCTTCTCCAGCTCATTTTACAGGTGAGGAAACTGAGGCAAACAAGGTGAAGTGACTTGCCCAGAATCACGCAGCTAGTAAGTGTCTAAGGCCAGATTGAACTCAGGGAGATGAGTCTTTCTGACGCCAGGCCTGGTGCTCAATCCATTGCATCACTTCGCCACCTTCTATTCGATCTTAGGTTATGTTAAAAGCAGCATTGCTTCCAGTACTAAAGACATGATCTACTCTGCCCTAATCAGACCACATCTGGAGTATTCAATTTCGGTTATGGTGCCACAGTAGGACATCATTAAACTTCTCGATCTCCTTATCTATAAAATGGAGATAATATTTAACTCATATGATTTTCAAGAAGATCAAATGCAAAAAAATTTTAAAAATAAATTAAAATTAATTAAAATTAAAATTAAAAAAAAAAGAAGATCAAATGCAATAATATCTCTAAAACCCTCTGCAAACCTGAAATGTGAGCTATCGTCATTACTATTATAAACTGGAGATGGCCTGCCAGCATGGTGACAGGCCTAGAGATGATACCATAGGAGGATCCATTGCAAGAACTGGTAATGCTAAGGCTAGAGAAGAAGAGATTTCGAGGAAACAGGATCCAGCTATCATTTTCTCTAATCTTATTTACAATCCGTTTCTGTTCAGTTATGTGTATGCAAATATCTCTTTTATTTGGTGTTTTAAGTTCCAAATTTTTTTAAAAATTCAAATGCACACAAGATCAGAAGATTTCTAGTAGTATGAGAGGATCATGGACCTAGAGATAGAAGGGGTCTCAGAACTCATCTAGTTCAAACCCTTTATTTTACAAATGAAGAAACTGAGGGCTAAAAAGGTAAAGTGCCTTGCCTAATATTAAACGGCAGAGTAATCTCTTCAGTCTGCTCTGTCACAGTGTCTGGTTCATAGTAGGCACTTAATAAATGTTGATTGATTGATTGACTTACTGACTGATTGATATTCTGTGATTAAAGCCCATCCCTCTAATGCTTCATTCAAAGTGTGGTGCAGTGGAAAGGAGGGGAATAGTTGGGGGGGTGATGAAAGGGCCGGTTTCTCCGCCTAGAGGTGGCGGCTGCAGTAGCGGTAGCAGCTCAGGCTCCGACTGCAGCCAGCTGCAGCTCCAGCACCTGCCTGGATTTCGAATTTGGAGCTATGGGTCTGAATCCCAGCCATGACACATAGCAGCTGCATGGGCATGGGCTCATTAGAGCACTTCTCCAAGCCTCAGTCTGGGCACATGTGAAATAGGGATCATAATACTTTCACCGTCTACCTCATAGGGTTGGTGTGAAAAAAGTACTTTGCAAACCTTAAGGGCCTGCAAAAATATGAGTTGTTAATCCTAGAGATTCAACTAAACGCTAATTAAAACAATTACTAACCAGCATAGCAAGCAGGATGAATGACAGAAAAGGATATATGACTCATTCCCTAGTAGATAATGGTCACAAGATACAAGCAGGCACTTCTCAAAAGAAGAAAAGCAAGCTATCAACAGCTATACACACAGACAAGCTTTGGAAGTTACAGGTTAAACTGACTATATATTTTCTTTATTTTTTTTTTCTTTTTCTGCTAGGCAATGGGGTTAAGTGACTTGCCCAGGGTCACACGGCTAGTGAATGTTATGTGTCTGAGGCCAGATTTGAACTCGGGTCCTCTTGACTCCAGGGCCGGTGCCCTATCCACTGCGCCACCTAGCTGCTCCCTGATTATGTATTTTCGAAGAAAAGTAAGATGCACAGAATGGAGATCTGTAATCTCATTTACAATCTTTTTTTGTTCTATTATATATATATATATATATATATATGGAAATATCTATTTTATTTTGTGTTTGTTAAGTTCAAAATAAAAATATTTCTAAATGCACATGAGATCAGAGAATTCAGAATTCAGAAGAGAAGATAGAAATTTTGTAACTGACCTGTTAAATTTAATAATATTTTTTTTAAAAAACTCAATAGAAGTTTACAATTTCACATAAAACCCTCTTTTCTATTCTCTTTTGTTTATTGAAATGTTCATGTGAGTGGATATGAGTTTATAATAAAAAAAAACTTTCAATGCTATAGAAAACTAAATAACCATATAAAATGCTTCAACTCGCTAATAATAAAGGAAATACACATTAGAACAACTCTTAGCTTGTTGTTGCAGGGAGGGGGGAGGGAAGGGAAGGAGATAATTCAGAACTTAAATTTTTTTAAATGAATATTACAAATTGTTTTTAAATGTAATTGGGAAAAAATAAAATATTATTATTTTTAAAACTCTAAGGTTCCACCTTATACTTATGAGATTGCCAAAGATGATTTAAAAAAAAAAAGTAAAATAGCCATTTTTAGAGGTGGTGTGAGAGAGCTAGCATACTAATGCATTGTTGGTGGAGCTGTGAATCTGTATAAACATTCTGGAAAGCATCTTTGAACCACCACCATCACCTCCCCAAATCACTAAACTGCACACATCCTTTGGTCCTGAGAGTCCACAAATAGAATCATACCTTGAAAGAGTTAAAAATCAGAAAGGACCCTTATGTGCAAACAAAAAAAAGTCATAACTGTGCTTTTTCTGTCATAACAAAAGAACTGGAAACTAAGGGGATGCCCAATAATTGGGGAATGGCTAAGCAAATTATGGCATATGAATGTAATGGAATTACACCATAAGAAATCATGAAAGAAATTGATTCAGAAAAACATGGGAGGATATGTATGAATTGAGACAAAATGAGGTGAGCAGAACCAAGCAAATAATTACAATACTGTGAAGAAAAACAATTTTAAAAGATTTAGAATCTCTGAAGGATGCAATGACCAATGATGATTCCCAAGGATTATTAACTACAAGCTGTCCTGCCTTACTCTGCAGAATTGTTGGCCTGGGGCAGTGGAGTCCAACTCAAATAAAAATTATTCCTACAGGCTGCATAATCACTTAGAAAACCACAAATTAACATTATCTATATTGTGTTGCATTTTTATTTATTTTGTTAAACATCTCCCAATTACATTTTAAGCTGGTTCTGGCTGCAATAGAATTTTGTTCCAGAGGTACAGAACGAGACATATGTTTTTTTGAACAAGGCCAATGTGTGTGTTTCTTTTGACTGACTATACTTATGATTACCAGGGTTTTTTAAAAAAAAATCTTTTGGTGGGTTAAGTAAGAGGAGGGGTAATGATGTGGTAGCAAAAAATAATTAGTGAAATAGAAAAAAAAGAGAAGAAAAAGCATGCAGAACAGAAGGAGGGATAAGTGGGACAGCTTGAGAATTAATTTACTGAATGAATGATATACTTTAAAAACAACTTGAAAGGAATGTAGATTCAGTTTCATGTAAAATCCTCTTCTGTTCTTTGTTCATGCAAATGGTCATATTTGCTGGTGTTTGTCAAGTTCAGAATAACAAAGAAAAATTTAATGAGTTGTTATTATTATCATCATTATTATTATTATTATTATTATTATTATTATTATTATTCCCACTTCCACACCTTTACCCAGAGTCCCAGACTGTCCCCCTTCCCTGGAATGCCTTTCTAATTGTGTAAATTCTATCCCATCTTTAAGGTCCAGCTCAAGTCAACACTTCAGATTGGCTTATATAATCTGACCATAAAAATGAAGGAGATATTAATTGCCTGCCTGAAAAGATCAGATATTTCCAACACTAATTACTTTGAAGTTGGGCTCCTTGTTCAGCCTAGATCAAAGGTGAGTCCGTCAACATGTCAGCATAGTATTAACGGAGCTGTTTCATTGAACAATAGCATGAATCCTGCACAGCTGCCTAGACATCTGAAGCTATAACATCCAGGATGTTAAACTAAATGAACTGATTTTTTAAAATGAAAATCTCTTGAAATTCCAGAGGCATCCTTTTAAAAAGTGTTTATCTGTTGCAAAACAACTTGGGAGTCTCAGATTTACTTTTCTGAGTTGCTCAATTGTTGGAAAACCTGGATAGACACTCATAAGTTTAATAATTCCAAGCAGTGACACTTTGGAGCCAAAGACAGAATCAAGGAAGGAAGGAAACAAGCATTTATTTAGCACTACTATGTGCCAGATATTTTAGAAATATTATCTCATTCAATCCTCTCAACAGCCCTGAAAGAGAATGTGCTATTATTGTCTCCATTTTACAGATGAGAAAACTGAGTCAGGCAGCAGTTAAATGATTTGCCCAGGGTCTCATAGCTAAGGAGTGTCTAAAATTGGATTTGAACTCAGGTCTTTCTGACTCTGGGCTCAGTGTTCTATCCATTGTGCCACCTAGCTGCCTCTGCTAAATCACAGAATTAGGGGATCAGAAGGGACCTCAGTGGCCATTTAATCTAACCTGTACCCACAAAGGAAACATGCCCAGAGGTGGAAGGGGCCTTTGAGGCCATGAGGTCCAACCCTCTTCATTTTGTAAATAAGGAAACCAAGGCATAAAGAGATTGTCCAAGTGACTTGTCCAGGGTCTCATAGCTTGAGTCTAGAAGATGTCAACTGTATTTTGGGGCAGTGATCATTGCTTGGAGATTTTTCTGGATATTGAACTCAGGTTGAACAATTTCTTCTTCATATACCTCTCTCAAATCTTTTCTTTTTCAGGAAAAATCAATGTTCATGTGGCATAATTTCAAGGTCCCTCACCATGCTTGTTACTTTCCTCTAGGTGTTCTTTGCCTTGGCAATATTTTTTCTAAATGTTGATTAACTGACTTCCTAAAAGTATGGTGCCCAGAACTGAACCCAATACTCCAGATAAAGGCAAAGTAGAGGGTGACTATCAATTTTCTTTCTTTCTTCCTTAGGCAATTGAGGTTAAGTGACTTGCCCAGGGTCACACAGCTAGAAAGTGTCAAGTGTTTGGTCTGAGACCAGATTTGAAATCAGGTCTTCCTGACTTCAGGGCCAGTGCTCTATCCACTGTGCCACCTAGCTGCCCCCACTATCACTTTTTTATTTCTGGATGTTACACTTCTCTCATGTGGGTCAAGATGGAGTTTACTTTTTTAGTTATCATATTTTATTGCTGAGTCATCTTGTGCTTGTGGTCCTGTAAAACTCCCAGATCCTTTTTGGATAAACTGATATCTAATCAGGCCTCTCCCATCTTATACTTGTATAGTTTTTTTTTTAATCTAAACTTAAGACATTTGTCCCTATTAAAAATTGTCCTATTCTTGGCACTTTAGCCTATTAAGTCTTTTTTGCATCCTAATTTGATGATCCAATGTGTTCATTTTTCCTGCCAGTTTTGAGCCATCTATAAATTTGAGAAGCATGCTAATCTGGGCTTTGAACCAAGGCAGTGATAAAAATGTTAATTAGCCAGAGATCTAACAGATCCCTGTGGCACTCCACCACAGATATCCTTATAATTTGCTATTGAACCTGCTACTTTTTGAGTCCAGAGAGTTAATTGCTGCTAATCCATCTAATTATGATCTCATTTAGGCATGGTTTGAAAGTCTGGCTTCACCACTTACAACCTTTGTAACCCTGGGCAAATCATTTATTTTTACTGTCCCTCAGTTTCCCCACCCCCAACCCCACAGCTTCAGAGGCCTGTTCTTTGTTTCCAAGGATTGCAGAGAGATGGGTGGGGAGGAATCAGGGTGCTTTACTAATGAATTCCAGTAGGAGGACCCACTTCAAATAACAGGTTTGATGCCACCTTTAGGAAGTTAGTTGTCCCTGCAGGAGAACCTACTGAGGAAGTGGAAAAGGAGCTGAGTCTGAGAGTCCTGCTGGCTGTGAGTAACATTTTAGGCCTATTCATTGCGATTTAACTTGGAAGTTTTGAGGGGGAGGCTATATGGGGAGGAGGGGTTTTACTGCCCCCAACTCGAACTTTTTTCTGAGTTTTGCCTTCTCCTTGTTTAAAATAGATTCAAGACTGAAAACTGAAAGGGGTTTGGGTGGTACCTCCCCGAGCAGGAAGGCCTAACCACTTGCAATGGAAGGAAAGTATACCCTGTCCCAGGCTAGGGTATCAGGCCAGAAACAGAATAAGAAAGCCAAAGGCAATTCCAAGGTCCAGAATGAAACAGGGAAAGCCATACAGAAATCCAAGATGGATGATGGGGAAAACAAGAAGCAGGCCTCCAGCCAGCATCCCAAGTCCATTGACTGTAAACTTAATGGTGAACTTCAAAAAGCTGAGCCTGATTTCAAAATGAACCCCAACATAAAGGCCAGCATCCTTGCGGAAACAGAAATTAGAACCAAGAATCTCAGTGAAAATAAGTATAAGGACAAAAAGCAGAAGCCTCTAGCGGACAAGCCCCCCACAGAGCAGGCTACAGCAGTTATTTCAAATGGAGTCAAACCCAAGCCTTCTGATTCATTCACTAATGAGCACAAGGACAGAGAGCCAGATAAGGATAGCAGTGGATCTGAGGAAGGCTATATCATCCCTAAGAAACAGAAGGCCAAGTACAATATGACTAGGTCTGAGGAAAACTTTAATTTAATGGGGTTCAAAATGGTAACCCCAGCCCCCAGGGTCCCCAACTTACAGCAGAGTTTTGAGAACCCCAAACTTTATTCTAATGGCCAAAGTGACATCAAAGTAGTTGGACCAAAGTCTGTCTGGAACTCTGAGAGGTGGGCAGTACGGGCAGGCCGTGGTAAACCTGGGCCTGGGCACATGCAGGAGAAGGCCTTTGATACCAAACCTGACCTGAACAATTCAAAGGTGGACCCGGGGCCCAAAATTGTGCCCACAGCTCCTGTTGTCCCCAAAGAGGAAGCATGGAGTCTGTTCAACCACCCCACGATTTTCTCAATAAACAACAGCAATGTTCCCAAAGTCACTTATGCCAGCAAAGTTAAGCAAAATCTATACAGGGTTCAGAGCCCTCCTATATGCCTAGAGTCATGCTCAGAGTCAGAATTGTCACCAGATCCCATAGCAGCACTGTCTTTATCATCTGCTATCACAGGGTCCCCCAGCCACTGGCTGACCCAAAGCCCTATGTCTGCCTTAAAGCCAGCGAATTCTCTGGATTTTGCTAACGGGCCTGAAAAAAGCATGAAGGCTGATAGTAACCAGGTGTTGCCATTGGAAGCCCGCCTGATCAGGCGTCCTTCTTCTAGCACCAAGTCAGTGATCCACAAAGTGAATCCAAACTGCCCACCTGTAGAGCCAAGTCTCTTTACCTGGTCCTCAAATGTGCCAGCTGCACTCACGGGCCTGACGCCAAACATCATGCCCCCCCAGACACAAACCCAAATGCTGAAGAAGATCTTCCAAAATGAGTGGGGTTTATCATTTATCACTGAGCCAAGCATCAGCCCTGAGATTGCCCAAGGGATAGCACCAGATCCAGAAGTCATACAGTCGCCACCACCACACGAGTATCCCAATTCTCTGGCTTCCCAGGAGACCAGTGAAAGCCCCTGTGTACCTGAGTATGTCTTGTTTCCCGAAGTCTACAATTGGAGCAAATGGCTTGGCCCTCCAGCTTTGGGGGACATCATAAAACCACCAGTCCCAATAGGAGAGAGCAAAGCATTAATGCTGGAGTCTATTTTTAGAGATGATCACATACAGCAAGCAAACCCCAAGAACCATAAGGCATTCACAGTTCTCCCCAATAATTACAAGATGGACAATACAGAGCCTCTTCCCATAAGCACTCTCCCTGACTCCACCTTGGAAGATTCAGAGCAGAAAAATGCCCGGGAGTCATTTGATGCCAGGGCTGCTGTTGAATACCACATGACTGAAATTAAATCTATCCTGGATAGACAGAAGCAAGATCCCAAAAGAGTAATCACTTATGATGAGTCCATGGACCATTCAGCACCATAAAGGTCCAAAGATAGGCTTCCTATTCAGAATCTGTTTGCAGCATTCAAAAAATTTGAAGAGAAGAGTTCTGTTTTTTCTATACAGTCATTCAAAGAGAAACAGACAACTGAAAATAAATGGACTTCATAAAGAATCAACAAATTAATTTCAAGAACTATATACTCATAGTTTCATCTCCAGTCCAGAAAAGTTTTTTTTTTTTTGTGGGGGGGGAAGCAAGAAGATCATTTTGTTTTGTTTTGGTGCACGAGCTTTTGCATTTTTTTTAAATTTCTGCATTTGATTTTGATTTTGCTGAAGATTTGCAGACATGGACTTGAACCCCCAGTGAGGGTTCTGAAGATCCTACTGTCATCAATTTGGACAATAACTGACCCCTGACCCCAGAGACAACTCTGTGGGAAAGGTCTCAAACTGTTTTTTGATTTTGTTCCTTGGACATTATCCTTTTCCAGCTCCTCCCATCCCCCCAGTCCTATGGTTTCCTTTCTTTTCTTCTCCTTCCTTTCCTTTCCTTTCCTTTCCTTTCCTTTCCTTTCCTTTCCTTTCCTTTCCTTTCCTTTCCTTTCCTTTTCTTCTCTCCCCTCACCCTGACTTGGACAGGGATTGCATTTTGCACAGTTCTGGCTGATATTGCCAGAAGTACAGCAGCCCAAACTGAATGGGGGGGAAGAGGGGCTGGGGAAAGGTGGAGGGGTGAAACAGGATGAGAAAAGAGAAGTAAACCCTCCAATTCTGGAGTAGTATGTAGTATAGCGTTGCCAAGGCTTCTCTTCCTTATTTGGGGTTTTACAATAGAAGAATTCCTAGGAATAGTGTTTGAAGACAAGTTATAGAACAAATAGTTGTTTTAGGTGTTTGATATGAAAAGGGAAGAAAAATTCTGTTCTTGCATTTCTCTATTCTTGTATAACTGAGATAAAAAATCTACCCTGCTTGTCACCTACATTAGCCTAACTTCTCACAAAGGCTAGATGTGCAGGGCTTTTCTGTTCTTTCTTTGCCAATCTTAACAGAAATGCAATGCCCCTACAAACCATCTCCAAAAAACGTTGGGCAGGGGCAGATGGGAGGCAATGGGAGGTGGGGGAGAATGAAGTTTCACCATGTTTGTTTCTGGAAGGTGAGCAGTGAACAAAGAGGCTCCGTGGAAGGAACCCTTCTCCACTTTCCTGAAATCTGTGTGCTTTTAAACTATATTGCTTCTAAGTCTCTTTTGAATATAGATAGAGTGGGGTATGCCAACCTCCCGTGCCAGTAGCTTGGTACTCTAGTATAGTCTTATTTGACCAGTTTGCCCCCCAAGATTTGCAGCACCTGGAGAGACCGAACCCAGATGGCAGTGATGTCCGACTTCAAGAGGTCACCAGCAGCACCAGTGAAAGACCCAGAGGGATTCAGCTGTGCCAAGAACCATCGCACTTCTCCTGCCAAGTCCGTCACCAGATTCCTGTCCGGCAAAGAAAGTCTGCTAACGTTTTTGTGTGAATGTTTACAATGCTTCTTTGGCCAGTTCTATTAAATTTCTTTAGATCTAACTTGTTGTCAGACGTGATTCAATACAGCAAAGGAGGGAGCAGAGGGGAGGGTGTTGCATGTGGATGGGGGCAGGAGTAGAGTTGTATGGTTGGCACTATCCACAGCTTCCCCCTCATATAAACGAGAATACTTGGCAAAGGGCAAAGCTAAGGAATAATCAACAGCAAACTGCCCTGAGATCTGGGAAGAAACAGGCAAGTTGACCCACAATCTCCTTGGATATTTCTTAACATCCATTTCATATTTGGTTACTAGAAAAAAAAAATCTGGAAGAACTTAACTAGCATGGGCCCACCCATCCCCCTATTCCCCAAGGGAACAGACAAGGAAACTGAGGATCAGAGACAAGATCACACAAATAGTAAATAGCATAGGCAGGATGAGAGGCCAGATTTCCTGACTTCACCACATCACCACCACAGACAGTTATAACACCCTGGATAGGAGAGATATCAGTAAGCCAAGCTCCTCATTTTGTGGGAAAAGAAACTGTGACCTATGATAGAAAAGGATTTAGCAAAGAGGGAAGATTTGAACCCAGGCTGTCTACCTGCTCCACTTTCCATCACACTGACCTTGGTCTACAAAAGAGAACAGGAAAGAAGGGAAGGGAACATGCATTTCTTAGGCTCTTATTTTGTGCCAGACACAGTGACTAAGCAGTTTATAGATACTATTTCATTTTATCCTCACAGCATCGCTGCAAAAGAGAAAGGGAAAAGGAAAGGAAAAGAATAAGCGTTAAATAGGTACCAACTGGAGGGTGGCTAGGTGGTGCAGTGGATAGAGGCTGGGCTGAAGTCAGGAGGACCTGGGTTCAAATCTGTTCTAAGACACTTACTAGCTGAGTAACCCTGGGCAAGTCACTTTACCTTGTTTGCCTCAGTTTCCTCAACTGGAAAAGAAAATGGCAAACCACTCCAGTATCTGCCAAGAAAAACTCCAAATGGGGTCACAGAGAGTGGGGACACAACTGAACTGAAAAAAAATGTGTCAGCAACTGTGCTAAATACTTTAAAGATATGGTCTCATCCCCCCCCCCCCACAATAGCACAAAGAAGGGGAAGGAAAGGAAAAAAAAAGCAATTAATAGGTTTTTACAATGTGCCAGACACTGTGCTAAATGACTGAGATTTATTAGATCATTTCATCTTCACAACATCTCAAAAAAAATAGAAAACAGGGAAGGAAAGATTTAGCAGGCAACTCATATGGGCTAGGCACTGTGCTAAACACTTCACTGGTGATCGCTCACTTTATCCTAACAAAATAGCTACAGAGAGGACATGGAAGGAAAGGGAAATGCATTTATTAGCCACCTACTATGTGCCAGGCACTGTGTTATGCTAGTGCTTTACAGAGATGATCTGATTTTTATCTTTACAACATCTCTAGAAAAGAGAAGGAAGAGAATAGATGGGAACAAGTACTTATTAGACACCAACCATATGCCAGGAAGTTTACAAAGCACTCTGTGGATATGTTTATCATTTGATCCTCACAATATCTCTACAAAAGAGAAGAAGAAGGGAGGGAAAGAAACAAATATGCATTAGGTAGCTACTATGCGCCAAGCACTGTGCTCAAAACTTTATAGATCACTCATTTTTCCACACATCGCTACATAAGAACATACACTACAAAGGAAGGGACAGAGAAAAATACTTATTAGCCTCATACTATGTGCCAGGCACTGTGCTAAGCACTTTGCAAATATTATCTCATTTTCCATCACATCTCTAGAGAAGAGAAGGAAGGGAAGGGGAATGGAGGGGAGGGGAGGGAAAGGGAGGGGAGAGAGGGGAGGGGGAGGAGGGAAAAGGAAGGGAAGAGAGGGAAAGGAGGAGGAGGGGAAGGAGAAAGGAGGGAAAGGGAGGGGAGGGGAGGAGAAGGGAGGGAAAGGAGGAGGAGGGAAAAGGGAAAGGAGGGAAAGGGAGGGGAGGGGAGGGAAAAGGAAGGGAAGAGAGGGAAAGGAGGAGGAGGGGAAGGGAGGGGAGGGGAGAAGAGAGGGGAGGGGAAGGGAGGGGAGGGGAAGGGAGGGGAGGCGAGAAGCATTTATTACACATGCACTACATGCCAAGCAGTTTGCTAAATATTTACAAATAGCATCTCTTTTATCTTCCAAACATCTTTACAAAAACTAAAGGGCATGGAAGGAAACAAGTATGTATTGGACACCTGCTATATGCCAGGCTGTGTGGTAAACACTCTATGGATATCACTCTTTATCCTCAAAACAGCTATAGAAAAGAGAAAAGAGAAGAAAGTAAATGAGAATATGCACTTATTAGACACCCATTATATTCCAGGTCCTATGCTAAATACTTTACAAATATTTTTATCATTTTATCCTCACTGCATCTCTACAAAAGAGAAGAAGGATGAGAAGAGAAAGGAACAAGTATTTATTAGACACGTTCTATGTGTCAGGCACTGTACAATGCACTTTATAGGTGTTTTCTCATTTAATCCTCAAAACATCTCTACAAGAGGAAACAGAGAAGGGAAAAGAAGGAAGCAAGCACTCATTAGACACCAACTATACGCAAGGCACTATGGCCACTCCTTTACTCCTATTGTATCACTTTATCCTCACAACATCTCTACAAAAGAGAAAGGAGAAGCTAAGGGAAAGGAACAAGCATATATTAGGCACCCACTATGTGCTAGGCAGTTTGTTAAACACTTTACAAATATAATTTCTTTTTATCTTCAAAACATCTTAACAAAGAAAAGGGGTTAAGGAAGGAAACAGACAGCTAGGCAGTGCAGTGGGTAGAGCACTGGGCTTGGAGTCAGGAAGACCTGAGTTCAAATCTGGCCTCAGACAGTTGTTAGCTGTGTGACCCTGGGCAAGTCACTCCACCCTATTTGCCTCAGTTTCGTCATCTGTAAAATGAGCTGGAGAAGGAAATGGCAAACCGCTCCAGTATCTCTGCCAAGAAAACTCCAAATGGGGTCACAAAGAGTCAGATGCAACTAAATGATATCAACAAAAAAGAAAGAAAACAAACATTTATTAGGCAACTACTCTTTTGTTTTGTTTTAGGCAGTTGGGGTTAAGTGACTTGCCCAGGGTCACACGGCTAGTAAGCAGGCAACTACTTTTGACCAAGCAGTTTGTTAAGTACTCTGCTGATATTATCTCATTTTATCCTCAAAATCTCTCTATAAAAGAGAAAAGGTAAGGAAATATGTGGTGGTAAGCACTTATTAGACATGAACTGTATGCTAAGTTCTATGCTGAGTAATTTACAGATATTTTATCGGCATCTCCATGAAAGAGAAAAGGGGAGGAAAGGGAAGGAAAAAAGCATTTATTAGGCACCTATTATGTGCCAAGGACCATGATAAACTCTTTACAAATATTATCTCATTTTATGTTCAAAGTATCTTTATAAAGAGAAGGAGGTATAAGGGGAACAAACATTTATTAGGCCCCTACTGTATTCCAGGAACCAGACTAAGCCCTCTTCTCATATTTTATCATTTTGTCCTCAGAACATCTCTACCAAAGAGAAAAGAGAACAGAAGGGTAGGAAAGAAATATTTATCATGCTCTTATTATGTAGCTGGGCACTATGGGAAACATTTTACAGCTATCTCATTTTTTACTTAAAACATCTCTAGAAAAGACAGGAAGGAAAAATAGAAGACAATGAACATTTATTAGACACCAGCTGTGTTCTAGGCCCTATGGTAAGGACTTTACTGATATTTTATCATTTTATCCTCACAACATCTCCATGAAAGAGAAAGGGGAAGGGAATAAAACAAGCATTTATTAAGCATCTCCTATGTGCCAGGGACTGTGCTAAACTCTTTACAAATATTATCTCATTTTATCTTCAAAACATCTTTATAAGGAGAAAGAGGTATGAAGGGAACAATCACTTTTAGGCACCTACTATGTGCAAGTAACTATACTAAGTCCTTTACTCATATTTTGTCATTTTATCCTCAGAACATCTCAACTAATGAGAAAAAAAATAATAGAAGGGTAGGAAACAAGCATTTATTATGCTCTTACTGTGTGCCAGGCATTGTGCTAAAGACTTTAGAGATATTATCTCATTTTATCCTCAAAATATCTATAAAAAGAGAGGAGAGAAGGAAATAAGCACTTATTAGACACCAACTATATGCCAGGACATATATGATGTAATTTTATATCCAAAACATTTTTATAAAAATGAAAAAGGAAAGGAATTGTAGGAAATATGCATTTATTAGACACCATCTTTGTGCAAGGCCTGTGATAAGCACTTGACTAATTTTTTTTATTTTATTCTCACAGTATCTCAACCAAAGAAAAAAAGGGAAAAGAAGAGAAGGGAAAAGCATTTAGAAGCACCCCCACTATGAGCAAGGCAATGTACTAAATAGTTTAATGAAATGAACTCATTTTATGTTCAAAACATCTTTACAAAAAGAAGGAGATACGGAAGAGAACGAGATTTGTCAGGCATCTACTTTGTGCCAGGCAGTGTACTAAACATTTCCTGAGGTTACCTCTTTTTATCCTCAAAAGATCTCTGGAAAAGAGAAAAGGGAAGGAAATAGATGAGAATAAACATCTATTAGACACCAACTGTGTGCCAGGCCCTAAGTTAAGCAATTTCCAGATAGTTTATCATTTTATACACCACTCTATTTCTTAGCCAGTCCCAGATTGTTTTCATGATTACTGCTTTGTAATACAGTTTGAGATCTGGGAGGGCTAGGCTACCTTCTTTCACATTTTTTATAAAGATGTTTTAAAGATAAAATGAGATAACATCTGCCTGGCATATAGTGGGTGCATAATAAATGTGTGTTCCCTTCCCTTCTCTTTTCTCCTTTATAGAGATATTGAGAGGATAAATAATCTGTGATGTGATTAACATCAGGCATGGCATGTAGTTGGTATCTAATAAGTGCGTATTCCCATTTATTTTCTTCCTTTTTCTCTTTTCTAGAGCTGTTGAGAGGATAAAATGAATAAGTATCTATAAAGTGCTTAGCATAGAGCCTGGCATATTTTAAGAGCTAAATCAGCACTTTTCCAGTTCCTGTCCCCAACATCTTTGTAGTGATGTTGTGCAAGAAAAAAATGAGATATCTATAAAATTTTTATGTGCCTAATAAATGCTTGTTTCTTTCCCTTCACTTGCCTTTTCTCTTTTATAAAGATGCTGTGAGGATAAAATGATAAAATATGACTAAAAGGCATAGCACCACGGCTAGCATATAGTTGGTGTCTAATAAATGACTGTTCCCTTCATTTCCTGTCTTTTTTTCTCTTTCATAAAGATGTTGTGAGTATAAAATGATAAAGAGTTTGTAAAGTGCTTAGCATAGGACTTCACATATAGTTGGTGCCTAATAAATGCATGTTCTCATCTATTTCCTTCCCTTTTCTCTTTTCTAGAGATGTTTGGAGGATGAAAAGAAGTAACATCTCTAAAGTGTTCACTGCACTGCCTGACACACGGTAGGTGTCCAATAAATGCTTTTCCTCTTAATATCCCCTTTTCTTTGTGAAGATGCTTTGAAGATAAAATAAGATCATATTTTGTAAGGTACTTGGCACAGTGCCTAGCAAATAACATGTGCTTAAATAAATACTTGTTTCCTTTCCTTTCCTTCTCTTTTGTGAAATGGATTTCCTACACTGTACGAAATGGCCATAAGTAATCTAGTGTGTGATAAACCCAAAGATCAAAGTATTTGGGACAAAAACTGCTGGGAAAGCTGGAAAGCAATTTGGCAGAATCTAGGTAAAGACCAACATTCACACTATATACCAAGATAAGGTCAAAATGAGTATGTAATTTAGACATAAACAAAGACATCATAAGGAAACTAGGGGAGCATAGAAAATTTTACTTGCCAGATCTATGAATAAGAGAAGAATTTATGACTAAACAAGAGATGGAGAGCATTACAGGATGTAAATGGATTATTTTGATTACATTAAATTAAAAAAGGCTAACACAAACAAAACCAATGCAGCCAAGATTAAAAGGAAAGCAGGAAACTGGGAGTGGGGGTAGATTTACACCAAGTTTCTCTGATACAGGCTTCATTTCTCAAATATATAGAGAACTGAGTCAAATTTATAAGAATATGGGTGATTCTCCAATTGATGGTCAAAGGATATGAACATGCAGTTTTCAGATGAAGAAATCAAAGCTAGCTATAGTTATATGAAAAATGTTCTAAATCACTATTGATTAGAGAAATGCAAATTAAAACAACTCTGAGGTACTATCTCACACCTATCAGATTAGCTAATGTGACAGAAAAGGAAAACAAGTGTTGGAGAGGATGTGGGAAAACTGGGACAATAAAAAACATTGTCGGTAGAATTGTAAACTGCTCCAACCATTCTGAAGAACAATTTGGAGCTATGCCCAAACCATGCATACCCTTTGACCTAGCACTAACACTACTAGGTGTGTACCCCAAAGAGATCAAAGAAAAAGGAAAAGGACCTATATATACAAAAATATTTATAGCAGCTCTTTTTGTGGTGGCAAAGAATTGGAAATTGAGGGGATGCCCATCAATTGGGGAAAGGCTGAACAAGGTGTGATATATAATTGTGATGGAATGCTATTGTGCTCTAAGAAGTGATGACTGGGGCAGCTAGGGGGCGCAGCAGATAGTGCACTGGCCCTGGAGTCAGGAGGACCCGAGTTCAAATCCAGCCTCAGACACTTGACACTTACTGGCTGTGTGATCCTGGGCAAGTCACTTAACCTCAATTGCCTCACAAAAAAAAAAAAAAGAAAAAAGAAATGATGAGCAGGATGGTGTCAAAAAAACTTGGTAAGACTTACATGAACTGATGCAAAATGAAGTGAGCAGAATCAGAACATTGTACACAATAAAAGCAATACTGTACGATGATCAACTGTGAATAACTTAGCTATTCTGAGCAAGACAACGATCTAAGACAATTTCAAAGTACCCATGATGAAAAATGCTAGCCGTCTCCTGGGAAAGAACAGATGGCGTCTAAATGAAGATTGAAGCATACTTTTTTACTTTCTTTATTTTTCTTGGGTTTTATTTTGGTCTGTGTTTTCTTTTGCAACATGGCTAATATGGAAATATGTTTTGCAGGATTTCAAATGTATAATTTATATCAAATTGCTTGCCTTCTCAAGGAAGGAGAGAGGGAGGAAGAGAATTTGGAACTCAAACTTTTTTGTTTTTTTGGGTTTTTTTTTCTAGGCAATGGGGTTAAGTGACTTGCCCAGGGTCAGACAACTAGTATGTGTCATGTGTCTGAGGCTGGATTTGAACTCTGGTCCTTCTGACTCCAGGGCCAATGCTCTATCCACTGTGCCACCTAGCTGCCCCTGGAACTCAAACTTTTTAAAAACTAATGTTTAAAAAAATTTTACATGTAATTGAGAAAAAATAAAATAAAGAGAAAAACATCTTTACAAAGAGAAGGGGATATTGAAGGGAGCAAACATTTATCGGAAACCTATGATGTGCCAAGCGCTGTGCTAAACACTTGATAAATATTTCACTTTTTTTCTATAACATGATTACAAAGATGATGGGGAAGGGAGAGATGAAAGTGTTTATTATGCCCTTATTATGTGCCAGGCACTGTGCTAAGCGCTTTACAAATAGTATCTCATTTTAGTACAACATTTCTAGAAAACAGAAAAGGGAACGACGTAGAAGGAAACATTTATTAGATGCCAACTACATGCTAAGACTCTGGGCTAAGCCTTTTACTTATATTTTATCATTTTATCCTCACAACATTTCTACAAAAGAGAAAAGAGAAAGGAAGGTCAGGGAACAAGCATTTATTACACACCTACTGTTTGTCAGGCTGCGTACTAAACACTTTACAAATAGTATCTCATGTTATCCTCACAACATCTCTTAAAAAGAACAAAGGGAAGGGAATAGAAGGAAATAATCATTTATTAGACACCAACTATATACCAGGCACTGTGCTATGCATTTTTCTTATCTCATTTTATCCTCAAAATTTTTTTAGAAAAGAAACCCAGGAGGGAACGGTAAGTGAAGGAGCTGGAAATGAGACCCAGTCAGGGGAAGGGACTTGGTCCAGGTCCCACAGGCAGAACCGCTGAATCAACTGAAGCCTCCTCAGCATTTTTCACTCTCCCCCTCCAGTCCCTGCTTTCACAGTGGGTTCCTTCAAATTGTAACTGTGGCATTGGAGGGAGTAATGAACATCAAGTCACAGGATCTGAGTTCCAGTCTTGAGTCTATCACTTACTACCTGCGTGACCTTGAGCAAGTCTCTTGGCCTCTATTTCCTTATCTGGAAAATGGGAGGGTTGGATGAGATGGTCTCTACAATCTCTTCCAGCTCCGCTTCTGGGATCTCAAGCTCCCATGATTTAACGAGCTCTGTTTTCAGCTAACGGCATATGAACTTCTCATTAAGGAGAGGAGAACTTAGAACAGAGCCTACCTCGGCGATCCCCCTCAAGGCACAATCCGTAAAGGGTCAGCTTGTAGACCAAGTGGGAAAAGTCTCCTTCCTCTTCCCAGGTTGTCTTAGTCAGACAGCTACCTATTTATTCAATAAACACAAATATAGAGGAGATATTTTCTGGGGGGGAATCAATACTTTTAAAGATAAAACCTGTCAATGGAACTGGTAGCTATGGCCTCAAATAAATTAAGTTTACATCTTGAGCAGACTGTCATGCAACAGTGTGACAGCCACTGACAAATTGAATTACCATAGGAGTACATCATTCACCAAAGTATTATTGATGCTGACAGAAGGATATTGAATTTAAATTATTCATTTTTATTGATTGGACAGCCAGTTTTTACCAGGAAGAGGGGGGAAGGGAGCTGGGTTGTCAGAATTGGATTGTACATCCTCATCCCCATGGCGGGGCTCTCGATAGCCCTTGGCAGATTTGTGAAACCACGGGTGGTCTTGGGGGGGTTTCTTCTCATCCCCATTGGTGGTCCCCTTCTCACCCATGAGACAGTTGCTTTCCCTGTTCTCCTACCAAATCCCATGGGAATATCAGCTTTCCCAGCTTCCCAGCTCTTTCATAGCTAGGCCCCAGAGAACCAGGGAGTCAGCCAGAAGCCTCCCTGGGCATACAGACAGCAGCCATGCCTGAAGAGAAGTTACCACACCCTCCAGGAAGCAGCAAAGCCTTCCTGACCTTGGTATAATATTTAGAGCTAGAAGAGACCTTAGAAATAGATCATCTAGTTCAAGATCCTCTTGTTACAGAGGAAGAAAATGAGGCCCAGAGAGGAAAGTCTAACAGCTGGCGAGTAGCGAAGTCTGGATTTGAACCCAGGGCCTTTGACTCCAAATCCAGTGCTCTTTCCACTAACCTTCCTAAGATAGAAACACTAAGCTGCCCTCCCCTAACCCCACCCTACCCCCCCAAAAAAGAAAAACAACCTTGAAACACAACGGGAATTCAAATGGGTAGACAGAAAAACAAGCTTTCATTTTCTACTGACATGCAGAGGGCTGAAGACAAAAATCCCATGCAGTGAGAAACATATCCAAAGCCATAGTCATAGAGGAAGGCCTGATTTCCTCAGGCCTCTGTCCTGGTCTTTCCGTAGGCAGAACTTGCCACTGAATATTGGGCTCTAAGACCTTGCTGGGAAGTGATTGCTGCCTTGGTGTCTCTCTCAGGACCTACCACCCCAGGAGTACCCCAACCCATTCATTTTACAAAGGAAGAAACCGAGACCTATAGAGGGGAAAGGACTTCCCCAAGGTCATCGTGACTGTCTGACAGATAGATCTCTGTTAAGAGTCAGGACCTACACACTCCTATGACAGGCTCTCTGCTCTGAACACACCCATTGCTCCTGCCTGGTACCCCTACCATAGACTTTTCTCTAGTTTGTGGGAAAACCCTTATAATATAGTTATAGAGAAGGCCTTATAATACCTACTCTTAAGGACTGAGTCCTAGGGTGAAATATCTGGACCTGGAAGGAATCTTTGCAGCCATGTAGGCCAGTGACATCAAACTCAAATAGTAACAGGGCCTATTAAACCATACATAAGAAACTCTGTGGGGAAATACTAACTTAGGATACCACATATGTTCATATATACATATATATATATATATGTATATATATGTATATGTGTATGTATGTATGTGTGTATATATACCTACACATACATATACATATATATACATATGTATGTATGTATTTTATTAATATAACAACACATTAGAATCACATAGGACTGACTTGGGAATCTGGTTCGGCCACATTTGAGAGTGTTGTGGACCACGTGTGGCCAGGGCCACACGTTTAATGCCTCTGATCTAGTCCAACCTTTGTGTCTTATAGAGTAGGTTAGGTGACCCACCTGAGGACCCAGATTTAGAAGTGGAAGGTGTCTTAGAGTCCATCCAGGTCCTGTGGTATCTGGTAGCCATGTGGGCCTTGTTCTTCTATGCCACTGTTTGTGTGTCCCTGAGTCAACACCTCCGAGACTGGGCTGGCATCTCATTTCTGTGTCTGAAGAGTAGGGATTCTGGGGGAAGGGTTCCACTGGCCACCGTGTGATGATCTTTTTTGTGACAAGATGCCATCAAGGCTGGTCTTACCGGGTTAAGCAATGGGCTAGTAGCCCCTAATGAGAACTGATCCCAGACTAGTGTCTGAGAGTTTTATTCTGAAGACTCAACTGTCTCTACTAGTGGGTAGAAGCTACAGGGAAGGGGCTAATTCCCATTTCCTGAGAACGCCCTACCTAGGCAGGGCCTGCTCTGACACCACTGTCTTTCTCTTCCACTGTTATAATTTTCTTCACCTGAGTCCCATCCCCTCAGATGACTTAGTTTACTAATTCATGACAAATTAAGTCACCCTAAGGGTGACCCTATGGTTGATAACAAGAGAACTGAGTACTTACAGCCAGATTTATTTGCATTTTGGCAGGGGCCTTCAGGAAACTCAATGCAGTAGCACAAAGGATTTGATCTTTATATATGGAAATTACAAGCAGTATTATGGGCTAATGAGTAAGATACTGGGGGGCAGTGGATAGAGCTCTTGGGGCCCCTCATATAACCCAATGGAGTCATCTATTGCCCTGATTAGGCCACGCCCAGAGGAGTGTCAGGGCCAGGCAGGGGGTTTGGAGACAAACAGGAATCTGAGGTCTTCGCAGCAGTTTCAGGGGGTTTGTCTGTCACCTTCAAAAGATGCCTTGTTTCATTTTTTAATTAAACAAGAAAGGAGATTTTACTTTTTCAACCCCCTCTGGGGGAAAAAAAACAATTTATGTCTATGAATTTTACAGTCACCAAGATGTTTTATCTTAATTGGTTTGGGGTCTTTTTAATTAAAACATGCACATATTTCTGCATGGCTGTTGGGAAAGCTTAGAAATTAGGCAGTTACAGGTGGGCCTCAGGTAAGGAATCTTCTTTGCAGTTGGAGAATCAGGGGACCAGGGAGACAGCAACCACAGGGACCAGGAGGCTGGCTCACTCAGCCTGCCACCCTCACTCAGGAGATGACTGTGTGCTTCACATTAGGGAAGGAAGGAAGGAAGGAAGGAAGGAAGGAAGGAAGGAAG
>NW_020944374.1:5790498-5793381 GCF_900497805.2 Vombatus ursinus
AGGAAGGAAGGAAGGAAGGAAGGAAGGAAAGGGAAGGAAGGAGGGAGGGAGAGAAGGAGGGAGGGAGGAAGGAAGGAAAGAAGGAAGAATGGATGGAAGGAAGAGAAGGGAGGAAGGGAGGAGGGAAGGAAGGAAGGAAGAGAGGGAGGGAAGGAGGAAGAAAGGAAGGAAGGAAGGCAGGAAGGAAGGAAGGAAGGAAGGATTTATTAAGTTCCTACTACGCTCCCGACACTGAACTAAGTGTTTTACAAATATTTTCTCATTTGATCCTCACAACAACCCTGAGAGATAAGAGCTATTATTATGTCTATTTTACAGCTGAGGAAACTGAGTCAGACAAACGTTAAGTGAATTGCTCAGGGTCATTAAGGTAGTGATTTGAACTCAGGTCTTCTTGACCCCACATTCAGAGCTATATGAACTAGGCAGCCTAGCTGCCTCTCCATAATAGCAAGAGAAAGCTGCTGGGGAGATGTGCCCTTATGACATCCCAGATCACAAGTGGAGGGAAGACCCAGCAGATGTCCCTGTGGGGAGCCCAGTGCCTTCGTCTTCCCTGCCCCAGCCTCCCAGCTACCTGGCTACCCAAGCGTGTCCAAGGTCCCAGCAGGAATAGTAGCATAGAGGTCTCTTCCACCCTGCAGCTGAATTCTCCTTAATGTGTTGTCTCCCCTAATTAAACTGTGAGAGCTGAGGCCTGGCTCACTTTTCTATCTATATCCCCAAGGCTTATCTCAGTACCTTGCAAACAGCAAGCACTTAGTAAGTGTTTTTCCATTGGATTCCATTATACTGAGGCTGCCTTGCCTAGGCAGTACCTAATGCTCCAGGTCTTTCTTTTTCCAGACTAAATTCCCCCATTCCCCTGTCCTACCTCCCAGGAGCAGGAAGGAAAAGTCCATTCCCAGCGGTGAGTATAGCGCTCCTAAACTATCAGCTGGTCTCTCTTATTCACAGGGGCAAAATGAACTGCAGGGTATTTGAGGAGCAGTCACCCATTGAATACACTTCTCCAAGGGACGGCCTCTTCTAATAGCAACGATCATTCTTGACCAACATTTCAGCCTTTTCTCAGTGGCTAAACACCACGATTTGAGGTCCCGTCCAGGGCCAGTCAAGCTTCTAGGGAACAACACTGTGATCCCAGCTGTGGCTCCAGAACCTTTTCGTCCCCCACAGAACTGAGGACCCCTCCACCCTCAATGAACTTTTAAGTGAGTAAGAGAGCCTGAGAGCACTGGACTTAAAGACCCTAGAATCTGAATTCAAATCCTGACTCTGACACTTTAAAGCCACATGACCCTGAGCGAGTCACTGTAAAATAAATAAAATAATACTCGTACTGTCCACCTCCGAGATGTATCGTCAGAAGAACAAGCTTGAACAAATTCTAGAAATAGCAGACAGGACACCTGAGTAATGGCTCCTCTAGAGGGCCTAGGGCTTTTTTGACCTCAACCTCTCAGGTAAAAGATGTCAGTCCCCAAGCATCTGAATTCCCCCCCCCCCCCGCAGCTGTCATTCAGGAATTTGGTCCCCAACTTTTTTAAAGTTTCCAAATACCTTAAGCCAGGACTCCCCAGTATGGGAGGGGATGGCCTTGGGGGCCTGATGCCAAGACCCCTGTCTCAGTTGGGCTGCAGAAGGGTGGGTGTGGCTCCGCTTTTGTGGCTGAGGTTTGATGAACAACTCAGTTTCCCCACCCCACCCCACCCCTCACCCCACACAGGGGGAGAATCTGCCTTATTAGACCAAAGAAACCTCTTCTTGGTCTGTTCTCCTGGAGCCACCACTCTGCCTTTCTCCTGGACATGCTCCAGACCCCAGGGAAGGAGGAGTTAGAAGGAGGGTGGTGGAAGTAGGGAAGAAGGAGAAAGGTGGAAAGCGGAAGGAGACAGGTAAAGACTGGGACTGCCCTTGGGACTCCTGGGGACTCCTGAGCTAGACAAGAGGAGGATGTGTGTTTCCCAACTCGTTTCTGAGGAGGCACGCCAATAAAAATGCTCACATCTGCAAACCAAATTTAATATCAAAGCTTTTATTGAAGACCTACAATATTCTGAGCTCTGTGCTAGGCACTGGGGACATAACGAGAAATCAGACAGGGGCCCTACCAAGATGCCCATGGTCTACTGAAAATAATAAGAATACTTCTACCTATGTTGGCACAAACTTTCCCCTGACCCTTCAGACTCACCTCCCCCTTTACCACCTCAGACTACTTTCTCCCAGTAGATAGATATCAATTTTGAATATTCCCAAAGCAGCCCATGACTTAACCCCAGCATCTTTTGCAATACCTCCAGAGAGGCCCATGGAACTAACAGGTATCTGGAGAGAAAGGAAAACCTGGGGATCATTTCATTCAGCCCTTGTTTTAGACCTGAGAACATGGCGGCTCAGAAAGGTGGCAACTTGCCCAAGATCACCTAGGTGAACGGTGACATGAAGTCAGGTACTCCCAACTCCAAATCCATACTTCTTTACATTACACCACGCTGCTAATAAGTAGAAACTGATGGGCAAAGCAGAGGAACTTGACCAGCAGATGCTTTGAAGGGTCGGGTCTTTTGGCCTAGTACAGCTCCCACTAGATACTCTCCTAGGTGAATACAACTGAAAACAAAAGAAGTCCTGAAAAAAAAAACAGAAAGCAAGGCATGTTAAGGTTTCTTGAGGGCAATGAAGGAGCGTCTGGAGGGCTCCCCTAAATTGAGCACCCCCTAATCTTAGGATGCAGTTAGTCTTAAAGACCTTCCCTGTGCTGTCCCTTATGAGTCATCTGTTTGTAATCTACACCTTTAGCCAAAGTGGACAACACTCAATCCCCCAAATATACTTTCTCCTCTCTGCACCTTTGCTTATGCTGTTACCCATGCCTAG